>NC_030433.2:15743898-15881398 GCF_001660625.3 Ictalurus punctatus
ATATATATATATATATATATATATATATATATGAGAATGCCTTTGACAAAAGGAGAACATATTGAAATCATTCTCATGGCTGGATCTCATACAGATAAAGATCTGTAAAGCTTATTTGGATTTTACAAAATGATCTCTAAAATACAGTCTCCTGAAAAAGGAACATTTCTTTTTTTGCTGAGTTTACTTGGCTAGTTATTTGTCCACCCCTGTGTATTCATATTAAGGCTCTATTCATTTATTAAATCGGATATACTTGTAGCATGGAGAGACCGTTGCATTTGTATTTGATCGTTTCCTGACATGGAATGTGTCATTGATGCATTATGCTTTGTTGCCCACTTTGTCCTGTTCACCATTCCCTGACTCCTGTGCACACATTCAGAATCTACAGCAGTGGTTCTCAGGGTCCGGTGCTGCTCCTGCTTCATGGGGGAGGCCACTCTGCTCTCTCCTGGGCCGTCTTCACTGTTCGTGTCCTCAGCGTCTCATTTAAACCTTCTATACATATGTCATCGAGATGTACTTTATAAATCAGTGACCCATTTATTCATTGTATAGAATTACAGTTAGTTGGAATTCAAAATGAAGGTTAAATCTCAGTTTGTTGGTTATTTGGTATTTCAGGGAGTGATATGTAGCAGGATTAAGTGCAGGGTTGTAGCTATGGATCTCAGGGCACATGGTGAGTGATGACTAATTCCTTTCACAAAAAAAAAAATCATTTAATTTCTTTTCTTATACTGACTGCCTATAAACTGTGTAGTTTTCCATTATGCAGTAAGTGATTTCTCTCTGCACGCACTGTTTTGGTTTAATAACTTGTAGGGGACACAAAAGTGAAAAACCCAGAAGACCTGTCAGCTGAAACAATGGCCAAGTGAGTCCTTGGACCATTTTTTCAAAAGAATGTTATGAGACCATTTTTTTTTTTCCCTGTGAACTAATATTTGAGCTGTATCATCATACAGGGATGTTGGGAAAGTTGTGGAATCTCTCTATGGTGAAAACCCACCCCCAATAATGATGATCGGTCACAGCATGGGTGGAGCAATAGCAGTCCACACTGCCACAGCCAATCACGTGCCATCGTTGCTGGGCTTGTGTGTGATTGATGTAGTGGAAGGTAGATTTTTTTTCCCCTTCCTTTCCTCTTTTGTTTTTTAGTGAATGATCCAGTTTCCTATTAGATATTATTCAAAACATAGTACTGCATTTCAGGTTATTGAAGCATGGTGTCTTGGCATTCTCATTATTTTGTTAGCTGTATTTATGTTACACAGTATACTAAAAAGTGCATTCCTTAAGATGTGTTTGCTTTGAGGGCGTACTCTCACTAGGCCCGGTTGCCTTATACCGTGCCCAAGCATGATTGTCCCCCCCTTCCCACTCCCCTGCTGGCCTGCACTCACATTACACTTAACGTTCCGGGCCTGAGCACACTTGCATCAATACTATGCGGCTTTTTGTTTTGAAGAAACCAGGAAGAAAACCCTCTCGCACAGTGTAATGGAGTCCATCATCGTAAGGTTATTTATCTTAAAACATACTTTTTTAAAGGTTAGCTTTTACTTGACTTTTGAAGAAACAAAATTGACTATTGGTATGTCTGCTTATTTTTTATGATTCGTATCTATACATGATTGTGCGTTTTACGTAAAGCGTTTGAGAGTTCCTTTTATAGGCGCTATATAGTATAAAGTTTATTATTGTGGCTTATTTGGAGTCATTTGGGGCGTTGTGACACACGGCCCTCTCACTTGCCTAATATATTTATCACTTATGCAGCGCAACGATTTTCACTTAATCGTGCTGCACGGTACAGAATATTTTTCACAGGCAGCTGACAGTCGCATCAGTGACGTCATGTTTCGAATTTCGTGCTCGGCCACGGTTAGCGTTTACACTAAATGCGTACCATGCCTGAGTCCAACTGAACCGTGCTCAAGCCCAGCTCTTCAATGGGCCTGGGCACGGTTCAGCATTACGGAGTGATCACACTAGTCAAACGAACTGGACATGGGGGGGGTCAAACTTGCTCAGGCATGGTTCAGATCGCCTGGTACGAGTATACCCTAAATGTGATATGTGCTCCCTTCATTGTGTATTCGTTCTGATTGTTCTTTTTAGGTACAGCGATGGATGCCTTAAACAGTATGCAGAATTTTTTAAGGGGTCGACCAAAAACTTTCAAGTCAGTGGAGAATGCTATTGAATGGAGGTACGCTACAATAGTGGTTTCACATTTAGAAAAAATATAGGCATCTTTCTGCCTGAAACATCATGTAGATAGAGAAAATTGGCACTGTGTTGTTGTTATTAAGGGGTGTATAACTTATTGGCAGGAGTATCTCAATACATGATATCATTACATGAGTAATAATACATGACCAGGACTGTTCCCACGCCAAAACTGATTATTTTATACCACATCAATTTGCCAATAATTACAGTTTTTTAAATTATTTTTTTTATTCAAAATTGTGATGCATTTGATCTATTTATAGTTACATTTAATGTTGTGGAATGTCCATGAAACAAGATATCTTCTATTATCACTAATATTATAACCGCTATTAAGAATCATTCCTTCACCAGCTTATCTTTTTTTTTTTCTCTCATTTGAAGTTACTGGCACTGGAGACTCCTTCCAAAAGCCCTAAATAAATGTCTCCACACAGAAAACTTCATAATATCATGATTTAAAAATCAGGTTTTGTGGCACATCCGCCAATAGTGCTGTGAAAAATTATTTTCACAGCTGATTTCTTCTGTTTTTGTGTATATCTCACATTAAATAGTTTTACACACAATACAGTTTTTTTATTGAAGCAAAAAAAGTTATCCAACACCTATCACCAATGTGTAAAACAAATTGCCCGCTTAAACTTAAAATCTGGTTGTGCCACCTTTAGCAGATATAACTGCAACCAAACAGCCCTGTGGTGTAATTCTGGCCCACTCTGCTTTGCAGAACTGCTTTAGTTCAGCAACATTGGAGGGTTTTCAAGCATGAACTGCCTGTTTAAGGATCTGCCACAGCATCTCAGTTGTTTCAAGTCAGGACTTTGATTAGGCCCCTCCAAAACTTTAATTTAGCTTTTCTGAGCCATTCAGAGATAGATTTGCTCCTATGCTTTGGATCGTTGTCTGACTGCATAATCCAGTGGGGCTTGAGTTTCAATTTACGGACTGAAAACCAGGCATTCTCCTTTAGGAATTTCTGGCAGAGAATGGAATTCATGTTTCCCTCAATTATTGTAAGTTGCCCAGGGCCTGAAGCAGCAAAGCATCCCCACACCATCACACTCCCACCACCATGCTTGACTGTAGCTATGATGTTCTTTTTGTGGAATTCTGTGTTTGGTTTACACCAGACCCCTCTCTTCCAAACAGTTCCACTTGTGACTCATCAATCCACAGAACATTCTCCCAAAAGGTTTGAGGATCATCAAGGTGTGGTTTGGCAAAATTTAGACGAGCCTTAATGTTCTGGGTTAGCAGTAGTTTTCGCCTCGCCACCCTTCCACGGATGTCATTTTTGCCCAGTGTCTTTCTGATAGTAGAATAATGATCGGTGACATTTATTGATGCAAGAGAGACCTGTAGTTCCTTTGATGTTGTCCTTGGCTCTTTTGTGACTTCCTGGATGAGTAGTTGCTGTGCTCTTTGCGGAATTTAGGAAGGTCCGCCACTTCTGGGAAGGTTCACTACTGTTACGAGTTTCTCCATTTGGAGATAATTTCTCTCACTGTGGTTTTTTGGAGTCCCAGAGCCTTTGAAATAGCTTTGTAACCCTTTCCAGACTGGTGTATTTCAATCACCTTCTTCCTTATCATTCCTGAAATTTCTTTCAATTTTGGCATAGTGTGTTACTGGGTAAGATCTTTTAACCAACTTCATGCTGTTGAAAAAGTTCTATTTAAATGTTGATTTCATTGAACAGGGTTTGCAGTAATCAGGCCTGGTTGTGTCTAGTCCAGGTTGAACCCCATTATGAATGCAGTTTCATAGATTTGGGGGAATTAGTAACGATGGGGGCAAATACATTTTTCTTTAAAAACTGAATTTTGCATTTACTCAGGTTGCCTTTGTTTTATCGTAGATTTTGTTTTAATTTCTGAAACAATTTAGTATGAGAGACACAAAAACAGAAGAAATCAGAAATCAAAAACTTTTTCACAGTGTTGTATGTACTTGTGACTTAGCTGTTCCTATAGAAATGATAATCTTTTAGAACAAGTGCATTCATGTTTGATATACAAGCGCTTTTAACAAGTAGCTTTACACAAATATATAAATTCTGGTTAAAAATGTTAAATATATAAATTTATCCCTACTGAGCAAATCAAAGGCAACAGTGGCAAGGAAAAACTCCCTGAGACAATATGAGGACAAAACCTTGAGAGGAACCAGACTTAAAAAGGAACCCATCCTCATTTGGGTGACACCGGATAGTGCAATGAAATTATTCCCTTCTATAATTGTGTCTCATGTAACTCTAGGCTGTCCATGTGGGGCCATCCTCAGCATAAAATAATGCTGCATATGTTAAATATCTGACTACCTAACTTTAATGGCAAGCGTGTGGGAAATATTGAAAATGGCTCTTTTGTAATTTGAATAAATTCAAATGTATGTCCTGGCAATTTGGATTTCCTCACTATTTTTTGTGTATATTACTGTAAGTGTGAAGAGTGGACAGATCAGGAATATCGAGTCTGCACGAGTGTCTATGGTTGGACAAGTAAAAAAGTAAGTGCTTCCTACATGTATGTTCCATATTGTTAGAAGAGCTACTGAAATATATATGTGCTGTGTAAAATTTATTTATTTATTTATTTATTTATTTTTAGATGTGATGCACCTTTGAGTAGTCCTGGCATTTCTAAGAGCATCAGTGAAGGGATCATTGAGGAAGAGGAGGAAGAGGAGGAAGATGAACGGTCCAACCACAAAAGGAAGAAAGAAGACGACCAAGAGGTAATAGGTGATGTTTCAGGACATCACTATTTTTTAGGTTGTTTTATTAGTGCAGTTATATGCTGATAAACAGCAACAAAGAATGCGCTTTAATTAAATTGCTAAAAATGAATCAGTACTTTTTAGGCTACACTGTTTAAAAAATTATTATTATTATTATTTTTTTAAATCAGTGCAGCAAATGTGAGACAATAAATCTGTGTATATGAGCTGCAACCAGTACGCATTGGGCATGTTTACTCATTGTGTTACTTCTTTTCTGAAAACATGCATAGCAGAGTACATACCAAAGTTGTGTCCCAAATGACATACTGTACCTTTACACTATACACCATGCACTAGCTTGTGTAGCACAGAAGCACTACAGTGATGCACGAGCACAAACTTATGTTTATATCCAAAATGCTCCACTGTGTGCTAGGGGTTGGGGAAATTGGTGTGTGTTGCTTAAAAGGTTTAGTTTAAATCATGTTTATTTTCATTGTATGCTGTATTTGCGTGCTTGCAGTGTAAATTCTGTCGTTTATTATAGCAGGAGTGGTTTATTTGTAACGAAGCCACGTTGCTCCTCTCTCGATCTAGACCCAGTGATAAACAGTGTAGGGCAAGTAAGATCTGTAATGTCAGATTTAAATGGTACTATCGAAGTAAACATAAGTAAAATATTTGCCTAAAGGCAGTGAGTAACGGGAGCCATAAGGTTATTATTATTAATTTATTAATTTAGGAGTGTAGTTTAATTATAAAAATAATGCATTAATGCTTGTATATAATATAAACATGGAGCTTGTGTCCCACAGCAGAGCCCTCGTTATAAGTCACTGACCAGCCTTGGAGAATGTTATGTCTAGATTGAGGATGCTATCAGAGGCTTTTCCCAGCTGATAATGACGTGAACAAGCATGTTCAGATGAGGCCAAAGTGGCGTTCAAAAACGAGCCTGGATTGTCTAGTTTATGACCGCTGACAGGTTCTAAACTAACAGAGTGGGAATGTGTAGTGATATGCCATCTGCAATAACGAATGTGCTCTTTTAAACTGGTACAGTGTCACAGTCCAAGGTTTTTATTTAAATTTTAATTTGTCTTGAAGGACAACGTTACTCAGCAGAGACTTATGTAGTTTACTGTAGAGTTGGCTTCATCTAAGTATGACATTTTCAGACTTACAATGTATTACATTTACCCAGCTTCTTGTTTTTCTGTCTGCCTTGCTACTGGTTTTATCCACCACCCCAACTACTCCACATCCTCACATCATATTACTCAACGATTCTGTGCAACCCATAATAGAAACTAAGCCACTTCTTGATTTTTCCTAAATAATAGTACATGATACTTTCAGAGATTTACAGTCACTGTTTGGTGGTTTATTAAATTTTTTTTGGATGTCAGTTTATGTTCCCAGATTAGAGATCTTGTTTCGATCACTATTATGTATATATTCCGCTACTTCTTTAAATAGTTCATATAAATCAGGAACCAATCCTTAACTATCCTTTAAAATTACAGTTACCAAACAAGTCTGGAATCAGTGCAGCAAGCCAGGTGTTAGTGCTTCCAAAAACAATTGCTTATATATGATATGTACATATGATATGTATTAGTGGTGCCTTTTCAGTAGTTTTTGATCAGGGTTCTGAAACCTTTGCACATTTCTTGGATACTTGCAATACAGTTCTATGTTTAAATCAGAATGTTTTGTTAGTTCTTTTCCAGTTAAAAGTGGCTGGTGCCAGTGCCTTATCTAGAACACTTCTGTGCTTTTTCACATAATACAGTCTTCGAAACAGAGCCAGTCTGGAACGAAGGACTTGGGACAACATGGGCTTGGAAGGCAGCATGATTTTGTTGCCATGGCAACAACTTGAGGGATTTAAATGAGCAAAATGAACATCACAACTATGAATATATGTCCTGCTTTTCATTGGCACTTGAAACAGAATATGTGGCAGCTGCAGGCTTTGACTCTGGGTGGCACCAGAGTGTTGTGTTTTTTTTTTTGTTTGTTTGTTTTAAAAATAAAGTGTATGCTGTTCACCTCCCATATAACACAGCTCTTGCAATTGTTGGAATCCTAAGCAAATTATTGTAAAGATGTACAGGTTTCCAGCACCAGCATGTCTGTGGAAAGGGTTCTGTGTGCCATCATGAGAATCACTGTGGGTTTGGTCCTTAGGTGAAAAAAGAGAGTCTGTACACCTGGCGCATTGAGCTGTCTAAGACGGAGAAGTACTGGGAGGGCTGGTTCAGCGGCCTGTCCTCTCTCTTCCTCACATGCCCTGTGCCAAAGCTACTGCTGCTGGCTGGTGAGCAGGCCAAAAGCCACTTATCTCACTCCAGACTTATGTAGGCATTAATGAGAAGTAAGAAAAACTAGTTAAAACTGTTACTGTATACTTGACAGACAGCACTGTCACTTAGGTTTAAAATATAGATAATAATGTTATTTCTGTTATTCTTACTTTTAAAGTGTATTATTTAAAAAATATATTTTCCAATATTGGTCCATTTAAAAAAAAAAAAAAAAAAAAAAAAAAAAAAAAAAAAAAATGGACCATACATTTGACTGTACAGCATTCCTGCTTCAAAATGACCTCAGTGACTAGCTATTTATAAAAAAAAATAATAATAAAATAAATAAATAAAACCAACAAGACATATTTTGTTGATTTTGCTGCTTTAGTGTCTTATGACATGTCTTACTTTGCATATAATTCAGTTTGATCATCATGTTGCCTGTCGCTGAAACCAGGATCTTCTACAGGAAATAAATAACTGGCTAACACTTCAAATGTGCAAATGTGAATGGAGGTTTGAGTGGAGAAATAAATTCACTTTTTTAAAATTGCCCTATGTATGTGTGTGTGTTTTCGCTAGGCATTGACCGACTGGATAAAGACCTTACCATAGGACAAATGCAGGGTAAGTAAGGAAAAAACACAGTATAGTAGCTGTCGTTTAAAATGTTTCTATTAGATCTGTACATTTCTGTCAGTGTGCCTCATATTATTATTATTATTATTATTATTATTATTATTATTTTATTTTTTGTTTTGTTTGCAGGAAAGTTTCAGATGCAGGTTCTGCCACAGTGTGGCCATGCTGTTCATGAGGATGCGCCTGAAAAAGTATGTTTCTTTTATTCTTGTGGTCTCTGTGTTGCACATACAGTACTGTGCGAAAGTCTTAAGCACTTAAGTCTTATTTTTTTTAGTACAAACTTTGATATAGATATTTATTTTAGAACTTCTACATAAAATGAGTCAGTACAAAACTTTTTAGATTTCTAAACATTAGTTTTCTAGCACAGAATTAAATGTTATAGAAAAATGTTTGTATGTCATTAAAGAAGCAGCATATTACATAAGAGACACTTTTCAGACAAAAAAATCACAATAATGGCTGCTGGGTTTTGCTGTAAAAATATGAAGCGAGTGCGACAGTCAAAGTCTCCAGAAGAACCATGTCTGGTTCTGCAAGATGCTCAATAAAACTTACAGCATACTTCATTATAAAACTGCACTAATTCTACCTGAAACTACTTTTTTTTTTCTTTCTTAAAGGAAATGGTCATCATGCCAAATATTGCCTTTGTTTCATTTATAACTGTTTACTGCTCTTTTTTATATTTTTTTTTTTTTTAGTGGAGAAATTTCATTATTTTTGAAGCCATCTTTGCTCTACAGTATTTCTTTGCATTTGCCTAAGACTTTTTCACAGTACTGTGTGTGTATGTGTATATGTATATGTATATGTGTGTATGTGTGTGTATATATATATATATATATATATATATATATATATATATATATATATATATATATATATATATATATATATATATATATATATAAAAATGCTTCTATACCTATTTACAAAATTCTTCTGTTTCCAAGTTGTCAATAGGGTATTGAAATTCCTCCATATTCTTTTCTGCACTAAGCACAAACTGTTTAATATATACACACACTCTCTTAAATCATTGAACCTTATATATACAAACAAATTTTTTCATAAATCATTTGCTGGTGCATTTACAAAAGAAATGTGGTATTCAGTGAATACTGAGTTTATGTAAATTTGTATATAAGGAGATGCAGTAATGTAATGTAGACCTTGATGGGTTATCTACAAAACCTTGTAATTAGACTGAGTTACCTGGGCCAGATTTCCTATATAAGTTTTCAAGCTTCTTTTTCATTTGCAACAACAAGAAGACAAGACACGCCATTAGATTATGAAAAAAATAATGCCGCCCTATATCAGGATGGATCGTTAGTGTGTGTGTGTGTGTGTGTGTGTGTGTGTGTGGTAGCCAACACGCTTCAGTGGCTAAGCTGCATTACTGGCAAACTGTAGTGCATACACTACACCTTATACAGTTTAGTTGTTATTTTGTCATTTTCAGCTTTTCCCTAAATGTTGATAAGCTGTGCTATGAATGTACTTGGTAATTTATAGGTAATTGCCATTTATTGACATACTCATGGTAGTAAGAAGAAAATCTGTGTTCCTGAAACGTTTCTAAAACTGGCATGAAATTTTTCTTTGGTTTGACAAAAACACCAGCCCACAACTTTACTACATGATAAATGATACATTATAAATGAAGCCCAATGTGGATAATTTCAACTTAATTTGTTTAACTTTTTAACTCTAATTTGTTTATATTTGATTACTTGCTCTCAGTGGCTTAATCCCTTTTTTAACAGGTAGCTGACGCTTTAGCCACCTTCATGGTACGGCATAAGTTCACTGAATTCAAGGAAGACTTCCCCTGGTAAGTGATTGGCTTTGGAGTGGTAAATAAATTCTGTGTGTATAGTGATCTGTTTACTGAAGTGGGATTGTTTTTGCTTTTCTCTGCGTTCGTCGCATAGACGATGTACAGTCTCTGCTAGCCTTCATCCATCAGCTTGATGCAATGAAAGTGATGAAAACATCCTCCTCATCTCTGTCGCTCATCATCGGAAATTACAGTACTACCACCAACATCATCTCTGCTGCAGATCCTTCTTAGCCCTTCATTCTTAAATATTTTTGGTTAATTTTTATGAAATTAGGTATGGTTGCTATTGTTATGATCATAACTGTAGAGTGTGTAGATCTTACGTCAAGATCATTGAAACTGGCAGAGTTTATTTATTCTTATTTTCTTCTATAAGTATTTTCTTCATTTGCATTTCATGTAATGCCTTGTTTGTTTGTTGTTAAAATTAGAATGATTGCGTCATGTGTTCTGTGTGTTATTCATTGTCAATTTTCAAGATGGATACATAAAAAAGGATGTTTGAACAATTTGTACATTGTCTTTTCTGTTATGTACGTATCAGGATTTTTGTCTTGTTTATGCATACAGCTCATATACACAAAAGGTTGTAGGATGTTGTACACAACAACAAACTTACATTGTGCCAGATTTATCAAACTGGGCATGTATACATTTATTTGTAAATAAATTCAAAATTATTTCTAAATGTAAATCATCTGTGCCAGAACAGGCTGGGTAATTTATGGGTAACTGGCATTTATCAACATAATCAAATGAGTATTAAGAAAATGAGCATTACTGAAACGTGGTGGGAATTTTTAGTTTGGGTTGCCCTATGAAAACATTTACACAGAACCTTACCAAGTGATTGATATTACTTAATGTGTTATGTACTGGTTAGTGTGATTTATTGTCTCTTTTAGAGCTAATCCAGAAGCCGTCTGTTTAACTGATATGAGTTAAGAGTTAGTCATTGTATTACAACTTGGGATTTGTTGTAGTGTAACCCATGATTAACTATACAAACCTAACATGATATTTGATTGATTTCAAATACAGTGAGGGAAAAAAGTATTTGATCCCCTGCTGATTTTGTACGTTTGCCCACTGACAAAGAAATGATCAGTGTATAATTTTAATGGAAGATTTATTTGAACAGTGAGAGACAGAATAACAACAAAAAAATCCAGAAAAACGCACGTCAAAAATGTTATAAATTGATTTGCATTTTAATGAGGGAAATAAGTATTTGACCCCTCTGCAAAACATGACTTAATACTTGGTTTAAAAACCCTTGTTGGCAATCACAGAGGTCAGACGTTTCTTGTAGTTGGCCACCAGGTTTGCACACATCTCAGGAGGGATTTTGTCCCACTCCTCTTTGCAGATCTTCTCCAAATCATTAAGGTTTCGAGGCTGACGTTTGGCAACTCGAACCTTCAGCTCCCTCCACAGATTTTCTATGGGATTAAGGTCTGGAGACTGGCTAGGTCACTCCAGGACCTTAATGTGCTTCTTCTTGAGCCACTCCTTTGTTGCCTTGGCCGTGTGTTTTGGGTCATTGTCATGCTGGAATATCCATCCACGACCCATTTTCAATGCCCTGTCTGAGGGAAGGAGGTTTTCACCCAAGATTTGACGGTACATGGCCCCGTCCATCGTCCCTTTGATGCGGTGAAGTTGTCCTGTCCCCTTAGCAGAAAAAAACCCCCAAAGCATAATGTTTCCACCTCCATGTTTGACGGTGGGGATGGTGTTCTTGGGGTCATAGGCAGCATTCCTCCTCCAAACACGGCGAGTTGAGTTGATGCCAAAGAGCTCCATTTTGGTCTCATCTGACCTCAACACTTTCACCCAGTTGTCCTCTGAATCATTCAGATGTTCATTGGCAAACTTCAGACGGGCATGTATATGTGCTTTCTTGAGTAGCGGACCTTGCGGACGCTGCAGGATTTCAGTCCTTCACGGCGTAGTGTGTTACCAATTGTTTTCTTGGTGACTATGGTCCCAGCTGCCTTGAGATCATTGACAAGATCCTCCCGTGTAGTTCTGGGCTGATTCCTCACTGTTCTCATGATCAATGCAACTCCACGAGGTGAGATCTTGCATGGAGCCCCAGGCCGAGGGAGATTGACAGTTCTTTTGTGCTTCTTCCATTTGCGAATAATCGCACCAACTGTTGTCCCCTTCTCACCAAGCTGCTTGGCAATGGTCTTGTAGCCCATTCCAGACTTGTGTAGGTCTACAATCTTGTCCCTGACATCCTTGGAGAGCTCTTTGGTCTTGGCCATGGTGGAGAGTTTGGAATCTGATTGATTGATTGCTTCTGTGGACAGGTGTCTTTTATACAGGTAACAAACTGATATTAGGAGCACTTCCTTTAAGAGTGTGCTCCTAATCTCAGCTCGTTACCTGTATAAAAGACACCTGGGAGCCAGAAATCTTTCTGATTGAGAGGGGGTCAAATACTTTTTTCCCTCATTAAAATGCAAATTAATTTATAAAATTTTTGACATGCGTTTTTCTGGATTTTTTTGTTGTTATTCTGTCTCTCACTGTTCAAATACAACTACCATTAAAATTATAGACTGATCATTTCTTTGTCAGTGGGCAAACGTACAAAATCAGCAGGGGATCAAATACTTTTTTCCCTCACTGTATAAACACAGTAAGTATGCTCCATTTGTTTTAACCCTTGTGTGTCAATTTAAAAAGAAAGTTACACATGGGTCCATAGAGGGCAAAAATCTCCATGTCCAAAAACTGTCAAAACAGTATAAATGAATATTTTTTCCACTTTCACTGATGTCGATTTAAAAAAAAAAAAAAAAAATCTTTTTTTACCAGTATCAGTTCTAATCATAATTACCAAACATTCATTCATTTTCAGAATTGTAAGCCTTTAAATGCTGGCTTGTTTACATAATGCCAAAGATGATGTTGCTTTTTTTATGGAAAAAAAGAAAAGTAGTAATTATTGTCCATATACTAAATCCTAAGCAGAATTTTTTTTTTCTTTGATTATTACAGTCTTTGATATGTCAAGGATTAACAACAACATTCATTTTGATGCATTCATATTTTTTATGCAGTGTTAGATAAAAAAAAAAAAATCTACCACTCAGGTCCATAAAGGACAAAAATGTTCATCTAAAAAAAAAACTGTCATACAAATGTTATGTATTTATTTTTTTTTCTCCATTTTCATGGACTGATGTTTTTATTTTTTTTTTAATACCAGCATCAGTTCTGATCATAATTACCAAACATTCATTCATTTTCAGAATTTTAAATGCTGGTTTCTTTACATAATGAAAAAATCTTTAAAGCTCAGTAACCTTCTTTGGCTCGTATACATGGGGTGGGATTCAGTGATTTCCAGTACAATATCTTTTCTTTCTTTCAAACTGGTCACACACACATAACACACACACTAATCTTAACCATTACCCTTGTAGTTTCCTTTGTATTTTCCCTGCCTTTCTCCTATTTGGAAATATTTTCTCTTATTAGAAGAAATCAATCCATTTGAAAAAATGAATACACAACCATCTTTTCCAACCAACAAATGCAAATCTCACTCTGAAAGCTTTAGATTCTCAACCACTCCACTGCAGTGAGGAGGATTATCAGTAAAAGACTTATTTAACACAGCCCAAATGAATCAGTCATACCTGATGCCAAATTAATTAATCTCTTAATCTGATTTTGTTTTTGAAAAATAATCTTGAATCCATATACCATTTGTAAGATTTTTATTCTAAATTAGCACAAATTTGACAAATTCTCATGAGAGAAAAAGATACATAATGTACATACACTAAACTATACATACATTGGCCCCTGAGATGGTCAATATTTATTAGGAACAGGTTCATGAAGCTTGCTTTTATCAGTTCAGCAGAAAATATTAGACAACAATTTGTATTAAAAGCTTATTATTAAAGCTAAATCAATGTCACACCTTAGTTGGCAGTTTCTGACTAAATGTCTGAGTGGGCACACAAGCCTTTGTTTTAGTCAAAAGACTGAGTGTCTGAACATTGAGTGTCATGCAGACACTCAGTGTTCAGCTTTACATAAAACACATGGCTGAATAAGATTAGCTGTGTTCGACAAAGCAGAACCCCAACTTTGAGTTACGATGTACACCCACTGCTACTATGTTTTCTCTGAATGGTTTCTTTAACAATAAATACAACATCTATATTGTACACTTAAGCATATGATATGCCATTGGTACATGGTATAATGGTATACTTGAACAAATGGCTTTAATTCAGCGTACATTGACAGTAGACTTGCGTTTGCCTGTGGCACAGCGGAAATAGCACATGAATAAAGGCCGTACAGCATCATCTCTCAGTCCATAGATGAGTGGGCTTAAGCAACGTGGCAAAATCAGCACAAATATATAGTTTAGATAACGCAAGTCCACGAAGAGGCTGCTGCTGCCTGCCATTGCTGCAGCTCGTTCCATGATGCTGTAAAGAAAAGAAGTAAGGCACAGTCCCAGCTGAAAGAGGTGCAGCAGCACAGTCTTGTGGGCTTTTGCAGCAGAATATTTATTGGAGGAAATGGACCTGGCTGTGAGCCAAATGCTGATATAAGTGAAAAGGATGATCATAGTCATTGACACAAAGTAGAATATGTTAAAGCCCTGATAAGCATCTAGTTGCCATGGTTTCTTGAAAAGCCTTTCTCTTGTGCAAAATATTTGTGAGGTTAAAAAGTTAGAATCCATCGCCAGTCCATAAAGCAAGTCAATTATGAAGTTTATGGAACCAGTAAACCAAATGAGTGCAACAGCAATATGAGTTCTTTTCTGAGTGGCTATTTCAGCATGTCTTAGAGGAAAACATATGGCCACATAACGCTCTAGTGACATCACAGCCAGGTTTAAAGGTGCATTTGTGAATGTTGCAGTTGAAAGAAAAATCAGAAAAGCGCAAGCAACTGTGACTAATTTGAAGACTAACAAACTGAAGATGTACAACATGGAGGTAACAAAGAGCTGAATTGAGTCATTGAGCAGCATGTTGGTAAAGAGAATGTAGCGTGGAGTCTCTTTTAAAACAGGCTGACTCCAAAGAGTGTAGACCATGATAGCATTCAAATAAGTAAAGAACAGCGACATTATTGTTGCAACAATAAGTTTTGAAATCGGTCCCTCAGTCAGTGCAACCTGAAATATTTGTTGATGTATAAAGAAAACCTCAGCTGTGCTATCATTAGTGCCTGCCATAATCTTATACAAACCATGAGCACAGTGATAATACTGACAGAAGAGGATCAGTCACTACAAATTACCGAGACTCTCTCACAGCAAGACGTTTCTAAAGTACAAAGAGAATAGACGACATTTTACAAATTATGTACATGGATAAATGTCCAGTGCTGAAGGATTGAGTTGAGCTGAAAGGGGTTCATTAAGATGTGAGCCCAGCCCTGAAGAATACGACAGTTATGAACCGATATTTATAATAGACATAGTAACATAGTGGCCCCGAGAGAGATTATGACAAATGGCAGTCTTGATGTGATTGTGCATCTCTTTGTGTTTATTCACGTATGAATAATAGATCTAAAAAAATTTTTTAAATTGTAATACAAGAGGAAAGTTCAATTTAAAATAATGTTTCAAATTGCAAAATAAATAAATAAATAATAGAAAGAAAGAAAAAAGCAGAAAAATGTAATAAATAAATAAATGAACAAATCCTTATTTTTTTTTATAAACAAAATCAATCTTTCAAATTTCACTGATAGCCATGATATTCATAAAAATATTTTTTAAATAGAAAACTATAATTTTATAAATTTACCAACTACCAAGGATTGGATAATGTAGATAAAACAAAGCAGTTACTGTACCACTGTATATCCATTTGGTATTCAGTGATAAAATAAAAAGCCATCTTCTCGTGGGGTTATTCATCAAGATACAATAAATGTTGGCTGATGATGACATTTCGTACCCCTAAACATACGTTACCTTGTAAACTGACATGTTTGACACGGTTGAGTGGGGTCATCATTCAGAACCATATACAGTAACTAACAAAACAACAGCTGAAAACCCCCAGAGCAACAATTAAGAAGTGAGAAAAAAGAGAATGTATACATGGGAAGGGAAATCATAATGCTAGAGCATATAAAGGCATTCTATACAATTGACAGCTTCCAACTTTGTGCCAACAGTTTGGGGAAGACCCATATATGGGTGTAATGGTCAGGGATCCACATACTGTATAGGCCATATAGTGTACAGTCATGTGAAAAAATAAGTACACCCCATGGAAATGACTGGCTTTTTTGACATATTGGGACAAGCAAACATTTTCATTGAAACCATGCCTATTAATAAAGCTGATACACTCTATCAAATGACACATAAAATTTATACTTTGTAGCAATTTTCACAATTTAAATGAACAAAAAACAGATCAGGCACATGGAAAAAGTAAGTACACCCCTACATTTATCACACCTTCATATACATAAAATTTGAATCAGGTGTTCAAGATTGGATGCCAGTGATCAGAACCTGCTTAGGGAGTGCAGGTGGAACCAGTTTTATTTACACCCCTCTCATATCTAGTGTCAGGTGTTCCCTTTATTATTGAAGTGTGTGGTGTTATCATGCCAAGACCTAAAGAGTTCTGTTAGGCCTTCAGAAAAAAGGTTGTGGATGCCTATGAGTCTGGCAAGGGATTTAAGAAGATCTCCAAATGATTTGAAATACATAATTTCACTGTAAGGAAAATCATCTACAAACGACACAGATTTCAAATGACTGCCAGTTTGTCCAGGACTGGCCGTCCCAACAAATTCAACCCATAATCAGAAAGAGATTGCACAAATTTGACATGCATGGGAGGCGTGCCAGAAAAAAAGCATTTGCAAGACTACAGTTTGCCGATGAGCATATAGGCAAAGACCAGGCCTTTTGGAATAATGTGCTCTGGACAGATGAATCAAAGATAGAGTTTTTTGGCAACAACAGACATGTTTGGTGCAGACCAAAGACAGATTATCAGGAGAAGAACTGTGTTATGGTTTGGGGTTACTTCACTCTCTCAGGGACTGGACAGTTTGCATTCACTGATTCAACTATACATTCTGCATCATATCAAAGAGTGCTTGAAGATAATGTGAGGCCATCTGTCCAAAAGTTGAAGTTGAACCAAAGTGAACCTTTCACCAGGATAATGATCCTAAGCACACTAGCAAATCCACCAAGGAACGACTCAGAGCTAGGGGTGGCAAGTGGTGGCCATGAACTGAAGCCTGGCCCCATTGGCCACCCGAGTTGCAACTGCATTTTCAGGCCATTTTGTCTTAAAAATAATTAATATTTCTTAGTGATAGATTAATCTCTTTACTGCCACAACACATAACGTTTCTCCAACTTGGATTGTGCGTTTTAGAGCATATCTATTACCTGAGATTACAAAGGACACCTTTCACACCGGAATAGTCTACCCTGGTCTCGATTATATGCTGAGTGAGCTAAACAGATGATTCAGATGGGAATCCAAGTGTTTAATCCCAAAAGTGCCCCCTTTTTTTTTTTGCCAAGAAGAAGCACTGTTTCCCTTTAACTCTATTTATGAATGGAACACTAGAGACCTCAGACATGAAATTCACCAAATGAAATGAATTCTGGAGAGGAAAGTGCAAGCTGGCATACAGAAGAACACTAGTGTGGTAAAAGTCACTGTGCTTATTGAGGCTTTTAAAGAAGTATTCCATGAGCTTTTTAGATTGTGCAAGATTGCTGTTGCCATATGTTGTGGATAAAAATGAGATGAAATAAACAGGAGGGAGACCTAGTATGACTAATATGTAATTTTATTGAAAATTCACAGGACTGGTTGGATTCACACTTTAAGATCTTTAAGAGTAACACACTATGGTTTATTAGTCACAGAGAAATATAAGAGCTGAGGAGGCCAGGCTGAGAAACACACACACTCTTGTACAGTCAAGGGCAAGCGTGCAGACATAACACACCCAAAGCACACACATAACATTATGAGATAGCAACATGAGACTAAGGTCTCTCTATAATTGTTTTCTCTCTCGCCCACTTTCAATCCTAATGGTAGTCAGAAAGTCCTCTTTCAAAACATAATGGTAAATTTGATAAGCCTCTTTTTAAACATCATGGTAATGTAGATGAGCTCTTTTTTTTTTTTTAACCCTATTGGTATTGATATCATAGTCTTTCTAAAATATATTGGGTATCTACTGTGTAAATACAGTATAAATACTGGAGCTTGAGCTCCAGGCGTCAGATCACTCCTGAGAATTCTCATTGGTGTGGATCTCGTGAGGTGGAAATAAAATCTGGACACTTGCTTCTTCTCACTCACGGCTGGTGTCTTTTTTTCTATCTCCAACTGTGTTCACAGATGTGAGTATTTGCTTCTATGTTGAATTTTAAGTGTCTTTGGGTAATAGGTTAAATTTGGGCCAGCACATACCTGTGAGTGCAGCTGCATGTACATGCAGCTTCTCCACTCTCAAGCTGGTTAAGACTTACCTGCATTCAACCATGGATGATTGGTGAGAAAAGTCCTTGAACCTAGATGAGTTTGTGAATATCTTTGTTTTAAACCACAATAATCGCAGAATCCAGCTGGTGAAAGTTGAAAAATTGAGATAGTGTGATTTGTCGTTGGTTTTTACAACAACAATATGAACAAATTTGAATTCAGTACGGAGTTGACAGGCTTTTGTGGTCCTTTTAAAATGATGCGTTTGCAGCTTTGGGAGATATTACACTTATTCTGAACCCAGAAATCATATGAAAGATTTCGGATCCTATGTAGTTATTTTCTCTAACAGCACCATCAGTCAACCAGAAGATTTTGAGCATAATGACTTTCTTTCATGAAACACAAAATGATATGCTAGGCAGAATGTTAGTCTCAAATCAATATTGTGACTGAGGTTAACATTCTGCCTTGCATCTCTTTTTGGATTTCACGGAGGAACGGGCTTGGAACATTTTTCATTTTTGTGTGAACTATCACTTTATTAACAAACAAGTACGATTAATTGTTGATGCTTGTACTATGCGCACCTAAAAAAAAGCCTAGAATTTTAAGGTTGAACACATTCTTTTATTTGTAAAATGACATTTCTGTACCACCCCAGAGTGACTGCTGGCCCCTGACTGGCCAGTCCTGCAAAAACATTCCTGACTCCGCCACTAGCTTCAGTAAGCTACAGACTGAAATATCACCTGCATGCTGTTTATATTATGTGCATACTCTGCAAAATATGAATGAATATTGAATAACGAAGCATGAATATTGTAGTTTGTAGTTTTTCATTTAGAACACAAAATTAATAATGCACTTATTTTATTTTAATCAAAGTGGACTTTACATTGGACAATGGCAGGACACATAACAGCAGGCTAGACTGCATTCTGGTGTAAAATAGGCTAAAAAATTCTGCTTAAGAAGAGCTCCAGATTGAATGATGGGTAATAAAAGTTTATTATAATAATAATTATTATTAACAACAATAATAAAAATAAAAAGCAACGATGAAAACAACAACAACAACAACAACAACAATAATAATAATAATAATAATAATAATATATTTTTACATTTTTATAATTTAATTAAATCAATTTTTTTTTAATTATTATGAAATATTCCATAAATCAAGTTTCCATGCAGAGACCCCAATCCACATCTCAGATGAATCCCACGTGGGGTCACAACCCTCAGTTTCGAGAACCTGTACATTAAATCTTGTGGATCATCTGCGTGTTTGTTGTTTTTCTTAAAATTGTTTGTGTTTATAATGTCTCCATGTTGAAAAATGCGGTCCATGGGATTATTTTGAACCAAAACACAACACTGAGTTTCTGCTTCGCGACGGATCAACTTCATCTCTCAACCCTACATAAAGCGATTTGAAGAAAGCGATGGATTTCGGAAGATTTGTCCCGGATATGAAGAACTGTACTCTGTGGGAGATCGCCTGTGCTGCGGGGCTGCTCGTGCTCTCTGCCGGTGCGGGTTACCGCGTTTACCGCCGCATGTGGAGAGGAAGCGCTCCTCCTGACCGTACTCAGCCTCCTCACAGTAAGAGGAGCTTCAGTCGGTCATGTGTCTTTACTGCCTCACTGCTTTTACAATAAATCATGTTCAAGTCACACAGTGCTCCAGTGTCATGTCATCTAGTTCACAAGCAGCAGTGTCTATTGGTGCTAATTAGCCTAATGTTAGTTACCGTGCTAGCGAACCTAGCTACTGGTTCATATTACACACTAGAATCCTTAGCCAAGTTGATTAGCTTGGCTTAATAATGTGGTTTATTTCCAGAGTATAATGTTTTCACTATTAGTATGTCACTTTTACCAAACCTGGTTACTGGTTTTACACTAAATCATGATGAGTCTAGTGATGAGCCAGCTAGCGTAGCTAACGAACTCTGTTACAAGTGAATGTTATCTACCTGGTCAACTTAGCTCATTATTTCATTTACACAACATCATAGTGAGTTTAAAGCTGGTTTGCTTGCTAAACTCGGTTAAAGGTTTTAATTACTATAACAGTATAATATTTATATAGATTTGGGTGATGGACCGGAGGCTTTAGAGAGTTTAATCATATCACCTGTACTCTCTCAAACACACTAGCATTAGCTACACTGCTAACAAACCTGGTTACTTAGCTTGGGAGCTAACATTAAGATAAAATTGTATTGAGCAGAGCTAAACATTAAAATGAGTAGCTGGTCAAATATTTTCCTTTCATATGAATGCTTGGACATGAATTATACAATTGAATAGTTCACTGAATGCGGGTGCACTTGAAAACATGGCTACCCATTTTAAGGTGTCAACATAATATTTATCCTAATGTTACTAAATAATAAACCTGACTGTTGGTTTTAAATGTATGATAGAAAATATTGGTTGTAAATGTAATTCCGAGTCACATAAAAGTAATTTATTGCAGAGCCTGAGGATGTGCTGGAAGAATCGATAGATACTCCCTCTGTCCTCCAGGTATGTGTCAGAAAGAAATAATTTAACTACATTTGTAACCTGTAGGCTGCTATTGCCTAAGTGTGTGTGTGTGTGTGTGTGTGTGTGTGTGTGTGTGTGTGTGTGTGTGTGTGTAGGTAGGTCATTGAGTCAAAGCTGCAGCTACTGGCCACCGAACATCACCAAGACTCTTCAGCTGTTGTAATGGTAACCAAAAGTTTCATTTATTTACTAAATTCAATCACTGAATTTTCCAACTGACAGAATGTTAGATGTGTTAGTATGAAACTGATATGATATGAAGCACTTACGATCTTTGTGCTCTACTTTCCACAGCCTCTCAGTGCCAGTCAGATGAGCAGCACCTGGAGCGATGTTCAGTTCCTCTCTGCAGACTCCTTCGGCAGACACCTGCAGCTGCTGCCCACTGAACCTCATCACGACCCTTCAGCTGTTGTTCTGGTAACCAAACATTTATTTACTAAAGCCAATTACAAAATTTTCCAAAGTTGTTTCTGCTGTGTAGAAAGTGACAGAATATTAGATCTGTTAGTATGAAACTACTATGATATGAAGCACTTATGATCTTTGTGCTCCCACTTTCCACAGCCTCTCAGTGCCGGTGAGATGAGCAGCGCCTGGAGCGATGTTCAGTTCTTCTCTGCAGACTCCTTCAGCTTCTAGCAGTCTGGAGTATTGTACAGTGCTGCAGCTGACACACACACACACGCATACACACACACACACACACACATACACACACACACACACACACACACACACACACGCACATACACACACACGCACATGCACACGCACACACACTCACACACACACACACACACACACACACACACAAGCTCTAATGTTTGTTTTTGTTTTTTCTATTTCTAGTCAGTGAACATTAGGAGGTACTTCCTCGGAATGATGAGGGGTCCAGAGAGTCGGCTCTGCTGGTTTAAAACCACCAAGACACACTGGTTGAACTACGAGGTAATCCCAGTCTTTATTACTCTGATGAAGAGAACTGACATTAATGATTATTAGAGGAGCATTTATGTGAAAAAAATCTTGAGTTTCAGCTAATTGTCATTTGCAGGGATTCCTTTATTATTCCGAAACCGAGGACTGTTGCACTGGCATACAGGTAAGAGATTATTCATTGTAGCCTCACAAAACCTTTGTTAATTGCACTGACTAATTTTGCTCACTTTAAATTGTTCTCTTAAGGGTGTATCTGGGACGGTTACAGAATTAATTTCCTGTCACCGCATGGAGACTGTCACTGTGGAACGTGAGGTCTATGTGGTAAATTTATTACACTGTCATGATGTGTATATGTAGATAATAACTTATGGAATTTTGTCTGTTGTACATTTGTCTACATTGTCCATATTTGACTTTGTTTTTGTGTTTTTAATTAACAGCAACTCTTGAAAAAGGTGACCTGCACTTTCCTGTATGTGGGTCCAGATGGTCAGGTGGACACCTCCACTTGGGTGCAGGAAGAGAATTGTAACTCTCCAGACAGTGATGCAGAGAGTGAACCAGACTGGGAGGTAATTCCATGTTTCAGACCCGATGTGTATCAATACTGCTTTTCCCCTGAATGTGCATCTGCATAATGTACTGTGGGAGATTTAATGATTCATTGCTAATTTGACTCGCAGGAGAATGAGCATGGCCTCACGCCAGAGGAGTTGGAGGTGCCCTTTACTAGGTACTGTACGATCCTCTTCACAGTTTAATGGTGTAAGGCATGATTAACATACACTAAGCATTTACACCTGTTGTTTCTTAGACAGAGGGGTTACAGACATCGGACTGAAGCTGCGTGCTCTCCGTCAGGCGTTCTCTGTGAGTAAAACCTTGGTTTAGCTGCTGTTGTTATTCAGGTACATTACACTCTGCTTTAACTTATATTGTGTGCTGTCTTATGTTCAGACTCTGCTTGCCAGCATCCACAACCAGAACTTTCTGTTTGTGGTTGGAAAGATCGTGGTGCGTCTGGCAAGAGCTAACAACCAGGTGACTTCAGAATGATGATAGACTGTTTCACTGTTGTATAAAATACTTTCAATGTTTTAGTGGTTAAATCTAGAAGAACAGGCAATTTGGCAGTGAAGAAAACTGCATTAGCATACATTTTAAAACACGAGTGCAATGTACATGCAGTAATTACTGGCATAACTAGAATTAATAGCAAATTTTCTGTTTTGTAATAATCACAGCCTGCTAATAATTAAGGACAAATATTAAAATAAAATGTGTGATGAAGACGGCTCTGGGAAATGCAATACTTGAAAATTTGGCCCATTTAGTACATCCTCTGTGTAACTTTAGTGGAGTACTGGACACACATAGGCTTTTACATACTGCTTCTTGTTAGGGTTTAAAATCAGCAGCCACGTTGAACACCATAACCAGAGTGAGTTATAGAGATTTTTTTTGTTTGTTTTTTTGTTTTGTTTGTATGAGTCTTTGGTTCAATTCCTGAGAAAGTCGTCCTATCAGGAGTCAATTATGACAAAGCTCTTTGGGGCCCAGGTAAGCTCGCAAATGCCTGTGTAAAATGACAGATTTTTTTAATCTAAAAGTTTTTGATTATATAGAAAACACGACTCGAATACGTAAAGCATATTTCTTTTTGTACCTTTTCTCCTCTGTGCAGCTCCACCATTAGAACTTCCTGGATGTGTTTTATGAGCTGCTTCTTTTCGGCTACTTCGGGAACAGCTCAACACCTGAGGCAGTAAGTGTCTTATCGGGAGATTTCAAAGTGCTGCTTGAATGTAGTTTCAGAACATGGTCTATTTATCTCATTTTGTTTTTCAATATTTTTAACCCTAATATTCCTAAAGTTTGAGGGAGGATTCTTGGAGCGCCTGTTTGCTCTCTTCAGCATGTGGGACGTGGAAGTGTGGGAGCCTGCGGCAGAGCTGTACTTCACAATGCTTTTTGTAAGTGTCGAATATCTTCTGATGCCACGATACACAAATTCTCAGCATTGTATCTTTAACTCAGTGTTGGATTTTTGTGTGTGTGTGTGTGTGTGTGTGTGTGTGTGTGTGTGTGTGTGTGTGTGTAATTTGTCAATACGATCGGCTTACAGTGCTTTGTGAAGTACTGTTTTCACAGCCCCGGAGCTCTACAGCGACCCTGCGGCCTTATCGAGTGCAGCTTCACGGCTCCTTAGGAAGCATGTCCAGCTGATGATGGACACTTTGGAGAAGCTCTAAGCAATGCCATTACCTTTACCCACCCCTCTGCCACCCCAACCCCCTTCCTCTTCACGCTTTTATCTCGTTTAATTTACAATTGACACTGTGGGATGTTTGTTAGTTCCTGCTATCTCTTTTAACATTAATAATGCAAAAAAAATTATTCTTGCTATAATTAGACCCCCAAAATTAAATTTTTCTTCCTCTAGTTGCATTTCATGTTTGTTCTTTTAGATCAATATTTTTCCCTACATTGCTCAAGCTCTCCACAAGTAAGAATAAATGAATTTTGTTATTTTCAATTAACTTCGTATTTTGAAAAAATCTTTTCTTTCTTCATTAACAGATCTGCACAGAGCCCAGGACTGAAGGACCGGTGTAAAATCCCTCATCCCTCAATACTCATCCCTTTATACTCTACCCCTCAGTACTTTATCCTGATCCCCATCACTCTATTCTTTTCCTTTACAGTTGTAAATAGAATTGTTTGTAAATAGTTTTTATTTAGTGCTTATATAGTTTGTTAATAAAGGTTTTCATTTGCTCCTATTGCAGCCTAATTGTGATTCTTTTTAATCATCTGTATATGTAATAATCCTTTAAGAAGCAACACACTGTTTTCCTGCCCCGCTAAGAACGCTGCTGTGCTTTTCTGAGGGCATCGCACAGCTGTTCGGCTCCTCTGAGGACGTCGCTCTGATTTCCTGCTCCGCTGAGGACATCGCTCTGATTTCCTGCTCCGCTGAGGACATCGCTCTGATTTCCTGCTCCGCTGAGGTCGTCGCTCTGATTTCCTGCTCTGCTGAGGACAGTTTGCTACCTTTGTCTCTGCTGCCGTGTTTTTGTCTTTGGTTTGTGTTTCGTCTTTGCCACAGCCTTAGAGTTATAGTGTCTTTTGTATTTTGTTTGTTTCTTTATTAAATCTTTAAATTCTGCATTTGCATCCGTCTCAATTTCGAAACATGACACTCACTCATATACAAATCCTTTTTAAAGAATTTCTGAAATGGTGAAAATTGACAAATAACAAAATTAAAATATTTATAACCTTGGAAAATTTGATGATGGCCCCAAACTGTAGAAAAATCAGGATTTGGAGATTTGCACATATACATTATACAAGTATAATATACAAGTGTCCATACATATACAAGTGTCCATAACAAAACTGTAAATAAAAAAACAGAAAATATATATAAGAAATCTTTAGATTATAGTTGGAAAATCTCATTGTTGAGGACCAAAATTCTGGGAGATTTGACCATTTTAAACGGGAAATTACACCAGTATAATACATTATTTATATTAGGACATCACTCTGAACTCTCAAGGTCATGTTTTAAGAAGAAATATTTCTGAATCAGCAAAAATATTTGAAAGGTGTTTTCCATAACTGTGCTTCATGTAAAAAATGATATAAATAAATAAATAAATCCTGGTTCCAAAAATGCCAGTTGGTTAGATGTTTGGAACCGCTGTTGATAATGTTAATATTGAAGATGCTTCCTTCTCTGATCACAAGCCCATTGTTTTTAATGTCCCTGCTGTGAGCTCTGCCATTGTGACTAGGCCTTCAGGATATTATTCCCGTTGTATTAATTCACTCACCGCCTCTCAGTTTAGTGGAAGTTTTCTAGCTAATGCTGTTGAAACATCTATCTTGAGTCTTCTTCTGGCCCTGATGATTTGATTGCCTTATTTTACACATTTTGCTCCAATATTTTAGATTCCATTGCTCCTTTTAACCTGAAGCAACCAAATCGTAAATCTTATTACTGGCTCGACGATAATACTCGTTCTCTCAGACAGGCTTGTCGTAGAGCTGAGTGGAGATGGAAGCATGATCAGTTAACTGTGTCCTTCCAGATTTTTAAAGATTGTTTGTTTAAGTTTCAGAGTGCAGCAAAGTCAGCTAGGTCTAGGTATTTCTCTGACTTAATTGCTGCACACTGTCATAGACCAAAGATCTTATTCACCATGATAAATTCAATTATTAATCCGAGTTGCCAATTCCATGGGGAACCCTCGGCTGAACTTTGTGAGAAGTTCAAACCGCCATCTTTTATTGATCCCGCAAACTGACCTGAACTTTTACCTGCTTGTGTAGATACAGTGGCATCGGGCGGAGTAAATTAATAATAATGCTAACGCTACAAGGTGGGTTTAATTCAAACTTCTTTATTAAATAATTCCTCACCAATCATAATCAAGAGTAGCAACTGTTCAGAAGGAGTACGCTGCTGCTCTCCTTTACGCTCTTCAGTAACTCAAATACATAGCGTATTCACTTCATTTAAACTCTTGATTGCCAGATATCACTAGAAAAGTCAGCTTTATTCCCCAAAACACAATATTATCAGCAGACATGGCAACACTGTACTGGGGGAACCCATCTAAAAGGAACAACTGTTAAAACAAACAAACAGAAAACTAATAAAATGTAAAGACAGAAAATGTGCTTAGTTATAAATAAAGCATTTAATATTAAAAATAGGTATTATAATAACTTCATAAAATATAAATAAAATTAGAAATGAAATAATGTTTAATTACTATGGGTTGCATTTAATATCAATTTGACATTACGCTTAGTTCGCTATTTCCTTAGAAGGCTATTAGCCTTTTTCCTAATATGGATCATGCTTGTGTTAATCTACTTTTAATTAGGACTCTTTATTGATTAAGATGTTTAAAAATAAATATTTTATGCTTGTTTATTTATCAATTAACTAGCAGTATTTCTCATCGCTATTATTTTAACTCAATTAACAGTGACCATGAGCAGAGAGCTTACAGTTAACTGTTTATGACAGACCTCCTGATTAAAGCTTAAATAAAAAAAGATTGGTATCTGGATCGGTTTTGGCTGTAAAAATCCTGCATCCCTAATGAACACCATTAAACTAAAGCGCTTTGCATCTGACAGGTACATGGACTCACCCAATCACATCCTATATGAGATTATTCAGATATCTACACAATATACACAGAGTGGTTCGAGAAGTGACTCCAGCCCAGAACCATGACAGCGGAAAATGTCTAATAGTGTAACTTCAATATATATTTAAGAGGAGCAGACTTCAAAGACTGAAAATTGAGGTTTATTGTATTTGTTTACAAGGTGGAACACGTTAACAGTGTTTTTTCCTTGCATACAGTCTGTAAAATGATCTGAAAATATTATATTTAGTTTATCAGAAGGTAAATTAATTTGTCATGACTCACACTATGTTCCCAAATTCTGTCATAATTGAGCAGCTCAAGTTTTCTCATGCCTACTTGTGCGTTATATTGTGGCACATTAATGTTACCATCTCTAAAAAAACTAAACAAAATAAAAACAAAATAAAAAAAACCGTGCTCCTAATTTTTGTAATTAGGTGCACAAGTGCTCCTAAAATAAATTGACTTGCGTCTCTCCACCTGTAAACACTGTTATTGCCTTTTCTGCATTCGCCTGAATTGTTTTCATTTGGTTGATGGCATTTTTATTTTTACTCATCCTATATTTTGGGTACAATTTTATTTATATTTTGCTTCTTCGAGATGATGCACTTTAAGGATCAGTCTAATTTGATGCAAAGATTTGTACATTAGCAGGAATGTAGCACAACCTGGAGGTGAAAGCAATGGTCTGTTTACTTAAATGTGAAATTGCAATAAAAATATGTTGTCTCTAAAATCAGCAAATAATCATGATAAATAATCGTGATCTCAATATTGATCAAAATAATTGCAATTATCATTTTGACCATAATCGTGCAGCTCTAGTGCAGACCAAAGACAGCTTTTCAAGAGAAGAAATGTGTTATGGTTTGGGGTTACTTCACTCTCTCAGGGACTGGACAGTTTGCATTCACTGATTTAACTATATATTCTGCATCATATCAAAAAGTGCTGGAAGATAATGTGAGGCCATCTGTCCAAAAGTTGAAGTTGAACCAGAAGTGAACCTTTCAGCAGGGTAATGATGAATGACTCAAAAAGAAGAAATGGACGGTTATGGAATGGCCTAGTCAAAGCCTGGATTTGAATCCCATTGAAATGATGTTGGGGGATTTGAAATGGGTAGTACATGCAAGAAAACCCTCAAACATCTTTCAACTGAAAGAATATTGCATGAAAGAGTGGTCAAAAATACCAGCAAGCCTGGTGGACAATTGAGCAAAATGCCTACAAGAAGTCATTTCTGCTAAAGGTGACAATACTAGCTTCTGAGGCCAAGGGTGTACTTACTTTTTCCACATAAGAATACCATATCTCTAGCATATCTCTCTAAACTTTAGATATTTCTGTTGAATAAATGATTGAAAAAGCTCATTGTCCTTGTGGTTTTGTTCAAGTATATCAACTTTATAAATAGGCACTGTTTCAAAGAGGACGGAATGTTTGCTTGTTCAAATACATTAAAAAAAAAAAAAAGGAAAAATTCCATGGGGTGTACTTATTTTTTTTCACATGACTATATGTAATATCACAAACTGTCAACAGTGACTTATAGAAGGATATATTGTGGCAATGCATATGTAACCAAGTGGTAAATGGTCTGTGTATTTTGTTTCCTTCCTTGTATTGAAATGAAATCTATTTCATGTTCAGTTGAACATTTCCAGCTAAGTATAAAGGCAAGAAAAGCTGTTATTGCCTAAGTTATCCTGGAGATGTCAGTAAGTAGCGATGTTGGGTACAAGTGAAGAGGCTAGGCACCTGCGCGCGCACACACACACGCACACACACACACACACACACACACACACACACACACACACACACACACACACACACAAACACACTATGCAATGCTCTGTGAGAAGTGTGTTTGTGTTCATCGAAAATGCTGGGAGTTTCAACTCCTGGGGATTGAAGGTATTGTGTGGTTCAGGAGCTCATAATTTTTCCCACTGCTGTATTGTCAGATGTCAAACTTGTTATAGTCAAATCACTTATCAGATCAATTACTGAATAAACTTAAATCTAAAGAACCCTTTAAATGTGTTCCTGGTGGTCAATCTAAATGCATAGACACACATTTTTGGTACCAGGAGTGAGGTTGTTTATTCAATTTGATCAATGTGCAACAATAACATAGCTAAGCAAGACAATATGGCAGTGATGAAGATTTGTAGGGATTTTTCAGATTTGCACGGAATACTTCCTACAGCCAAAGGTTTAGCTCCCAGGATTTCACAGCTGCATCCCCGGGCAGTGTGGCAGCGTGCATGCATGCCCGAGGTATGAAAGGACTGAGAGGACTTAATGAATTTTACACCAAGGACTGTACTAAAGGACTCTGTACTAAAATCGATTTAATCTTGAGAAATTCCTATCCGACCCACTCTTGTAAAATGTCAGACTCAGAAGAAATGCCTGTTGGGGGTGTGCAGGCTGTGTGTAAAGATATAATGTAATGAAAGAGCAAATGAGAGGTCAAATTCAGGGGTTAAGGGATTGGATGAATGATACCCTGGCAAATAGGGCTACCAGTAAGGGCAATCCGACCCGCTCTTATATTTATGTTCCTCGAGAACGTCAGGTTCAACCTTTTAGCAGGGAGTACATCAAAGTTGGGGGGTCCGTAGAGGAGTTTCTTAAGGAGGTGGAAAGGGTTCTAAGCACTAGAGATCAAACTCTGGTAGAACAGTTGGACTTCATCGTCTCACACTTGAGGGGCTCTGCGCTAGAAGAGGTGCATTTGTGTGTGGGAAATCAGTCCATGCAGGCTGGTGATCTCTTCACTTTCCTGCATGAGGCATTTAGGGAACGATGTAGTGGGATTCAATTGTTGCAAACCTTTTACAATCGTAAACAATTAGAGGGTGAAAGCCTTCGTAATTACTCTCACACACTTTCTCGCATTTTAAGCTCTGTTGCAAAACAATCCGTAGGAGGCATGCTAATGAGCAGGTGATATTGCATGATCAGTTTATGGAGGGGGTGAGGGACACTGCGTTAAGGTGGGAACTGCGCAAGATCATCAGAGAAAAACCCAACCTTACCCTGCTAGACATTCGTAATGAGGCCATTCTTTGGTCCATTGAGGAGACCAGCCCTGCAAGACCTGTGAGTAGCAGATCAGAAGTGCTTGGTGAAACTGGGTGATCCTTTGCTGTGGCCGAGAACAAAACATCTACTGTGTTAGATGATATTTTACAGGTGATTTCTCAGCATGACCAACGAATAAGTGAGCAGGAACAGAATATCTCAGAGCTCACTAAAGCAGTTAAGGAGTTGACTTTATAACGGTCGTTGTCAGTTCCTCAGGCTTGTGCACCTTTGCCTAAGGCCCCTCCAAGGTTTACGGAGGAGGGAGAACCTATCTGTTTCAGGTGCAACGGGGTTGGGCATATAGCTAGACGTTACACCATGAGGCGAGGTGTGCAACCCAAGAGTGTTACCAAAACTTCAGAAGAATAAAAAAACCAGGTTCCTCAGCTGCTCTGAGCCAGGCAACCCAAGGGGTCGTTTCTGGCTTACCATCAGAAGGAACTAGTTGAGACAGGTTCCTTGAACGGGCTGTTGGAACATGCCCGATGGTGGATCTGAAGATCAAAGGTGTGCCTGTGTCATGCTTACTAGACACTGGTAGTCAGGTCAGTACTATTACTGAGGGTTTCCAACAAGAGCATCTATTTGGGGATGAAAGTGATGTGTTGTCTACATCTGGCTGGTTAAAGATCACTGCAACATTATTAGTAAATGCTGACAGATAGTACAGTATCTCACATAATTGAGTACACCCCTCACATTTTTGTAAATATTTGATGATATCTTTTCATGTGACAACACTGAACAAATGACACTTTGCTACAATGCAAAGTAGTGAATGTACAGCTTGTATAACAGTGTAAATTTGCTGTCCCCTCAAAATAACTCAACACACAGTCATTAATGTCTAAACCACTGACAACAAAAGTGAGTACACCCCTAAGTGAAAATGTCCAAATTGGGCCCAAAGTGTCAATATTTTGTGTGGCCACCATTATTTTCCAGCACTGCCTTAACCCTCTTGGACATGGACTTCACCAGAGTTTCACAGGTTGCCACTGGAGTCCTCTACCACTCCTCCATGACGACATCACGGAGCTGGTGGATGTTAGAGACCTTGTGCTCCTCCACCTTTTTGGGGATGCCCCACAGATGCTCAATAGGGTTACCTTCACCCTCAGCTTCTTTAGCAAGGCAGTGGTCTTCTTGAAGGTGTATTTGGAATCGTTATCATGCTGGAATACTGCCCTGCGGCCAAGTCTCTGAAGGGAGAGGATCATGCTCTGCTTCAGTATGTCACAGTACATGTTGGCGTTCATGGTTCCCTCAATGAACTGTAACTCCCCAGTGCTGGCAGCACTCATGCAGCCTCAGACCATGACACTCCCACCACCATGCTTGACTGTAGGCAAAACACACTTGTCTTTGTACCCCTCACCTGGTTGCCACGACACACGCTTGAGACCATCTGAACCAAATAAGTTTATCTTGATCTCATCAGACCACAGGACATGGTTCCAGTAATACATGTCCTTAGTCTGCTTGTCTTCAGCAAACTGTTTGTGGGCTTTCTTGTGCATCATCTTTAGAAGAGGCTTCCTTCTGGGACGACAGCCATGCAGACCAATTTGCTGCAGTGTGCAGCATATGGTCTGAGCACTGACAGGCTGACCCCCCACCCCTTCAACCTCTGCAGCAATGGCAGCAACCGCTGGCAGCACTCATACGTCTATTTCCCAAAGATAACCTCTGGATATGACGCTGAGAACATTCACTCAACTTCTTTGGTCGACCATGGCAAGGCCTGTTCTGAGTGGAACCTGTCCTGTTAAACCGCTGTATGGTCTTGGCCACCGTGCTGCAGCTCAGTGTCAGGATCTTAGCAATCTTCTTATAGCCTAGGCCATCTTTATGTAGAGTAACAATTCTTTTTTTCAGATCCTCAGAGAGTTCTTTGCCATGAGGTACCATGTTGAACTTCCAGTGACCAGTATGAGGGAGTGTGAGAGTGATGACACCAAATTTAACACACCTGCTCCCCACTCACAACTGAGACCTTGTAACACTAACAAGTCACATGACACCGGGGAGGAAAAATGGCTAATTAGGCCCAATTTGGACATTTTCACTTAGGGGTGTATTCACTTTTGTTGCCAGCAGTTTAGACATTAATGGCTGTGTGTTGAGTTATTTTGAGGGGACAGCAAATTTATACTGTTATATAAGCTGTACACTCACTACTTTACATTGTAGCAAAGTGTCATTTCTTCAGTGTTGTCACATTAAAAAATATAATCAAATATTTTTTAAAAAATGTGAGGGGTGTACTCACTTTTGTGAGATACTGTATATGCTGAATATGATATCACTTTAAATGGTTGACTTGATTCAAACTAGGGGGCAGCTTTCCAGCAGGCATAGTCAGTCAAATTAGTCAAACGGGTTTCCTTTGCTCGAGTCGCAGGTAAGACTGCCAAGCAAGAGTGTGGATGTAGGAAAGAGGAATTGTTCTATGTGGTTATTAGAATCAGCGAATACGCCCTTGCCAGAAGGTTTGGTTGTAGTGCCTACATTAGTCACGTCTGAGTTACCTGTGTTCCCAGTAAGGGTGCTTAACCTGTCACAGGAAGACCTTTGGCTTCAGCCTTAGGGCCCACCTGGGAGTGTTGTCCACGGTAGACAGCTCCAGTGCAGATGCATCCTGGGAGGTGAGGTTTCAGAGGATTTCTGCAGACATGGAGCAGGTCACCATAGGTGCAAATCACGGTTGTGAGTCTCCGGTCAAGGCGCTTTTTGACCAGGTCAGTATGGGAGGCACGCCTGAACAGCAGGTCCAGTTGAAAGCTTTGCTGAATAAGTATTCAAACGTGTTTGCTTTGGAGGCTGAGGATTTGGGTTATACCGACAAGGTTCAACATGAGATACATCTGAATAATGACATACCGGTGAACCAGCCAAGCAGGAGAATTCCCACTAACCAGTATCAGGAGGTTAGAGAGCACATTGCTAGGTTGTTGAAGAAGCGTGTTATTCGGGAGAGTGTCAGTGCTTATGCCTCTCCAATGGTGCTAGAGCACAAAGTTGATGGCGCACTAAGGTTATGTGTGGATTACAGGAAGCTCAATGCCGAAACGAGGCGTGATGCATTTCCTTTACCCAGAATTGACGAGAGTTTTTATGCCCTCAGGGAAGCTAAGTTCTTTTCAACTGTTGATTTGGCATCCGGGTACCATCAGATTGTGGTCAGTGAGAGAGATAGAGCCAAGACAGCTTTTACTACGCCTTTTGGTTTATTTGAGTATTGTAGGATGCCATCTGGGGTATGTAACCGGCCATCGACTTTTCAGCGGCTCATGCAGGCCATCATGAGTGATTTGATCTTTCAAGTGTTGATAGTGTACTTGGACAATATTCTGGTGTTTTCACAGACGTTTGAGGAACACTTGGAAAGATTAGAGATGGTGCTGAAATGGTTGGCTGAGACCGGTTTAAAGGTCAAGCTGGGGAAATGTCATTTTCTCCAGGAGGCGGTAAGATTTCTTGGTCATCAGGTGTCAGCAGAGGGGATTGCACCTGATCCGATCAAGGTTGCTGCTGTCAGTGAGTGGAAGACTCCTGAAACTGTCAAAGAGTTGAGGTCGTTTTTAGGGTTTTGTAGTTACTATAGGAAGTTTATCAAGGGCTTCTCAAAGATAGCTGGATGCTTGCATGACCTGGTGAATGCTTGCTTGCGTGAAGGCAAGTATATGAAATGTAACCGCCACTTTATTACCCATTGGTCGTCTGAATGTCACAGTGCATTCAACCACTTGAAGGAGAAACTTACAACAGCCCCTGTACTAGGTTTTGCTGACTTCACATGTCCTTTCATTCTTGAAATAGATGCAAGCCAGAATGATTTAGGAGCCATCCTGTACCAAATGCAATGTGATGAGAAGAGGGTCATTGCATATGCAAACAGGAGGTTACGCAATGCTGAGAGAAATGACTGCAACTACAGTATCTTTTCAAGATTACCAAATCTGGATTACCTATGCTTTAAATGGGACTATATATCACAATATAGGCTACTAGCTACATAAAGAACAACAGGCAGAATGCATGGGGTCAATTTAACTGTTTTTATTTGAAGATACAGAAAACAGCACAATAAAACAATACAAGCATCCCATACTTTTTGAATTTGTACCTGCAAGCCAAAAATAAAAATTTCTCATTCATACTTACTAAATGTAAAACATACCACTCTACAAGTATATGCTTTTTCTGTGCAATATATATATTTGTTTTTAGTGTCAACTCATCTTCATTTAAGTCTTTTAACCATGTACTGGCCCTTTAATTCAGCGCGAGCAGCGCAGCAAAAAATAGACCCGATGCCGAAACTCCTGCTTCACTGCTGCTCACGCGCTGCTCCTGCACCACACTGCTGCAGCGTCTGGTGGAAAAATACACACTGCTTCTGCTCCACTGCAGCGTGCAGTGTGAAATAGGCTTTAAGCCTTCTTTTCCAATGGTGGATCCACATTCACCACATGATCGCCATCACCAACTTGAGTTACATTATCTGTAACTTTAGTCACCACAACAATTATTTTCACGCACACAAATGCTCCCAAATATATTTGGAGGTCGCACAGATTAAATTTCAGGAACATATGCGACCAAAATGGTTGCAATTTCGAGCCTTGGGTGTTGTTATCAAATTTCAACCTGGACTAGGAAAGGCTTCATGCTGTGGTCCAATTATGTTTTCCAGCTAATAGCTCCCAGTTGTAGTCATCTGCAGGCACCTCTATGCAAATAAATAAATAAATAAATAAATCAGGTGGAAAAAATATTGAGGAAACACTTCAGTGTGTCCCCTTTCAAAATAGGCCAAAACCATGCATGTAGTCCAAATGGTTCAAGAACAGCTTTAATTTAACTTTGGGTATGCCTTGGATAGGCGTTTTAGGCTAATTTTACTGAAACTCTAAGAGGTTTGTAGCTTAATGTATACTTTATCTACTTTATCACTGTAACGGTTAAACAAATCAAGAGTAAAATATAAATAAATGTATATACTATATGATACATATGTTGTATTATTTGACCAGTTTTAAAGGTTTTTTTACATTTTGTTCTTGAAATCATCCCCGAATCCACCCTTCCACTGGGATCAAGATAATACTGATTTTTTTGGACCACAGGTATTCCAATCCTACTTAAAATTTTTGAACACATACTGAAGGTGTGATCCAGATCAACAGCAAGATTGGATTACACAATCTAATGTGATTTCAGAATCCTTTTTTTCCCCTTCTGAGCAAGCCATTGTCAAGATTTGATCCAATGCGATATCTGAAATCCGATCAGATTATTTCTGAACAACTGGACCCAGGAGATTGGAACATTTTATGAACAGTATAACTATCCAACAGTGTTTTCTTTGCTTAGGTTTCCATAACAGTAAATATGACATTTAAATAGAATGCATAAGCATCTGTACAAAATTAAATATTATTAAAATGCATAACATACATTTAAATGGAATGAATAAGCATCTGAACAAAATTAGCAAACAAATAATAAATCTGAACAAATAGCTTTAATTCAGTGTACATTGACTGTAGACTTGCATTTGCCCATCGCAAAGCAAAAGTAGTAGGTGAATAAGGGCCGTACAGCATCATCTCTCAGTCCATAGATGAGTGGGCTTAGGCAGCGAGGCAAGATCAGCACAAAAAAAAAGTTTAGATAACGTAGGTCCATGAAGAGGCTGCTGCTGGTGCTGGCCATTGCTGCAGCTCGCTCTAAGAAACCGAAGAGAAAAGAGGAGAGACACAGGGCCAGCTGAACGAGGTGCAGCAGCACAGTCTTGTGGGCCTTTGTAGCAGAGTCTTTATTGGAGGAAATGGTCCTGGCTGTGATTACAATGCTGATATAAGTGAAAAAGATGATCACAGTCACTGACGCAAAGTAGAATATGTTAAATACCTGAAAAACATCTACTTGCCATTGCTTTATGAAGAGTCTTTCTCTTGTGCACATTACTTGTGAGGTAAAAAAGTTAGAATCCATCACCACTCCATAAAGCAAGTCAATTATTAAGTTTATGGAAGCAATAAACCAAATGACTCCAATAGCAATATAAGTTCTTTTCTGAGTGGCTATTTCAGCATGTCTTAGAGGAAAACATATGGCCACATAACGCTCTAGTGACATCACAGCCAGGTTTAAAGGTGCGTTATTGAAAGTAATAACCGAAACAAACACTATAAAACCACAAGTAGCCTTGACTATCTTGAAGAATGCCAGACCGAAAACATACAATAAACAAGTAACAAGGAGATGTATTGAGTCATTAAGAAGCATGTGGGTAAACAGAATGTAACGTGAGCTTTCTTTAAAAATCGGCTTCCTCCAAAGAGTGTAGACCATGGTGCAATTTAAATAAGTAAAGAACAGTGACATTATTAATGTAAAACTAACTCTTGATATTGGCCCCTCAGTCATTGCAACCTGAAACAATTGTTGATACATCAACAAAACCTCAGCGGTGCTATCATTAGTCACTGCCATAATCTTATACAAACCATGAGCATGCTATGATATTTACAGAACAAATGCTTTGATATTACTAACAGAACAAGATCAGCCACTACAAATTATCATGACTTTCTCAAAGGATAAACAGAATAAACATTTTATAACAAATTACAAATTAGGTGCACGAATAAATGTATGTCCAGTGCTGGAGAGTGGAGATCTAAGGGGCTCAGTAAGATGTGAGCTCAGGCCTGAAGAGTACCACAGTTATGAACACAACTTTATAACGGGCAATATAGTGACCCTAGAGAGAGGTGAAGACACACCTCAGACTGGAAACTGCAGTAATTATGCATACCTGCTAAGTAATACAAATTCCATAAATATTTATTCACATTTGAATAACAGTTGTAACATACATATGAAAATATGTGTGTGTGTGTATATATATATATATATATATATATATATATATATATATATATAATAGATCTAATTGTAAAAATTGAACCAATCAATTGCTTATAGACAAAATGGATTTTTCATGTTCCATTGTTTCTATTCACAATATCATCAATCTGCACCATAAAAAAAATCTCCTTTTATATAATAGTGTTTCTTTTTTATTAGCAATTTGTAGGATAACTTATAGATCAAATAAAACATTTACTCTACTACTTTCATTTTGTCCACTTGATTACTTGAGGTATTCACTGACCAAATATAAAGCTACATTCTTGTGGGATTATGCATCAGACATTTGGTAACCTTGTGGGACCTTAAATGTGTGTTTCCATGTGAAGGGAGATGTTGTGCTTTGTTTGCTCCATTGGATGAGTATGTTTGGGGTCATTTTTCTACTTACCTCATGCAGAAACTTATGACTAACAGAACAATGGCTGGACAACACCACCAGTTGAATACTATTTAAAAATGCCTTTATTGTCATTAAATGGGTGTGTGAATGTGTATGTTATTGTGTCCTGCGATGGATTGGCACCTAGTCCAGGGTGTACCCCACCTTGTGCCCGATGCTCCCTGGTATGTTCCCCACGACCCTGTAGGATAAGCGGTCTAGAAAATGGATGGATGGATGGATTTATTGTCATTAGACCTTGCAGTACAACTGCAATTAATGTGAATCTCCCAATGTGGTTCTGTTTTACACACATAAAAGTACAGACACACATACAATTAGAAATTTAAGGGGAATAATACTATATATTGTAAGTGAATAAATAAATAAGTAGGTAGTTAGGAAATAAAACAAATTTGATTAAAAAAAGAACAATATTGCACTAGCTGTGTTTTAAATAGTGATGTGTCGTTCATGAACAATTCGTTTATTTTGAATTTTTAATATGCCTTGGGAAGAACGAGTTGTCTCAGAGAGTGATTTGTTCAATTTTGACCACGCATGCACTGAACATCCCCATAAGTTCTGTACAGGATACAGAAATAATGTCTTGAGTCTTCGGGTCCGATTCGTTCGTTCTTCCGGTGACCACCGCATAGGTAATGCACCATGCAATACCGGAAACAGAAATGATTAGTTCATGTCATGAGTCTTTGGGTTCAAGTCGTTTGTTCTTCCGGTGACCACCCCACAGGCAACGCACCATGCAATACCGGAAATGGGATTAACGAATGGCTCGAACCAGAAGACTCAAGAGATGAACTAATTATTTCTGTTTCCGTGAATCAGATATGACTAATGTGACGTGACGAAAGAAAGAAAAGCTCTGACTGGCAGGTGAGGTGAACTAACAGACTGCATAGCCTGAAGACCCAGCTAAGCTATTAATGAATCATTACTATAATGTTTTGTATGTGACTCAAAAGGTGACATGCAAATTAAGTGAAGGGGAAGGCAAAACTAGTCATTGTCCTAAAGATAACTTCTGATTGGTTGGAACCCCTAGCTGGTTTAGCCAGAAAGAGTTGAAAACACCATGACTGAGAAAATCATTGAGCTGTGTTGGAGCTGGAGGTGGCAGCGGTCGTGGAATTTTGTCCTTTCTATCCCGCTGTCCAGTCTTCATCTTCATTTTCTTTTCTTCGGGTTTTATCTCACTTTTTATCCACGTAAGTAATTTCCATTTGCCACAAAGTATTTCTGTTTAATTTTACACTGATCTTAATCTGAACCTAGCTTTCAGCTGTGATCAACTTCTTCAGACCTCTAATTCTGTTTCAACTAGACCTCCTGATGGCTGACTACATCTCAATACCCTCCTGTGAATTACAGCCAGATGACTAGGTGTTCCTCTTGCTGCCCCCCACTAACTGTAATATCCTGGCCCACTGGCATGGCCTGTACACAGTCCTTGAAGGGGTGGGCTCAGTGAACTACCACCTACAACAGCTGAGTAAGTGAAAAAACACCCAAATACACCCAAGTATTAACCTGCTGAAGAAATCGATTGTGACTGTCCCTGCTGTGTCGGCTTTTAGTGATGTCCCATCAGACCCCCCAGGGAGCTCCTTGGTCCAGAAGACCTGACCCCTTCACAGTGGCAAGACCTGATCAACTGGGTGGACCAATTTTAGTAGGTGTTCTTGCTAGAGTCAGGACTGACACACTTGGTCCAACATGCAATCCAGACCAGGCCATGAGTGGTGGTCCAACAGCAGCCCTAACAAATGCCAGAGGCATGCTGCTGGGCTACTGAGGAGGAAGACAGCAAAATGCTATGGGACAGGACCATTGAGGAATCTGCCAGCCCCTGGTCTAGCTCAATTGTGGTGGTCCTGAAACCCAAAGAAAGTATCAAGTTATGCAATAACTTCTGTAAGTTTAACCAGGTCTCTGAATTTGACAGCTACCACTGCCCTGATTAGACAACCTGGTGGAGTTCCTGAGGTGAGCCCACTTCATCACCACCCTGGATCTGACTAAAGGGTACTGGCAGGTAGCCCTAGCCCCAGAAACCAAGTCCAAGACTGCATTCAGCACCTCTGGCAGCCACTAGCAGTACCAGGTTCTCCCCTTCAGGCTTCATGGAATGAGACCTTCCAGAGGCTCATGGATGTTGGCCTATTCCCCCAACAGGCTGCATGTAGCCACCTGCTGGGGTGACATTGTGATACAATCAAACACATTGGCTGACCACCTGCAGCACCTCAGGGAAGTCCTGAGTGAGCTCCAGAAGGCCAGGCTGACCGCAAATCTAGACCAAGGCATAGTACGTGGGGTACCACATCGGCCAAGGCCTACTAAAACCTCAGGGGAAGAAGATTGAAGTAGTCAAAGAGTATTCAAAACCCACCCACAACCTCTTGTACATGCCTTCTTAGGGTTGGCAGGGTATTATTGCCGGTTTATCCCTAACTTCTCCTCTCTAGCCTCCCCCCCTCACAGACCTAACAACGAATGGCCAACCAGACCAGGTACACTGGACCAAGGCAGCAGAGCAGGTGTTCCAGACTCTCAAGCAGGTGCTCACCAGTTCACCAGTGTTGAGAAACCCAGACTTTGATTGGCCCTTCACTGTACACACCGACACATCAGAGACAGGGCTAGGTGCAATGCTCTCTCAAAACTTCAACAGAGAAGAGCACCTGGTGTTGTATGTGAGTAGGAAACTGACCCCCGCAGAATGGCGGTATGCCGACATGTAAGGAGAAGTCCTGGCCATAAAATTGGCTGTTAATGAACCCAATACAGTGGATGGCCAAAGCAAATGACACAAACACTCACATAACCCTGTGGTTTCTCATTTTACAGAACTTCTCATTCCAGGTCCAACACCGAGTGGGGGCCCACCATGGCAACGCAGATGGACTCTTGTGAAGGTACAGACTCTGGGCACAAAGACTGCAGACAGTAAGCTTGGATCTGAGTGGAGAGTACTGTGATGGTGGGCCTCCAGTCCGCTTGCACAAGGCACTACACACTCCTCACATGACTGCTAAAGGGGTACTAATTGGACAGCACCATTTCAGCACCACTGTTTTGGAGCGCGAACTAGAACATAACAGAGAGACTGGGCAGAGGAATAGAAAATGGCTGGTGGTTTAAGGACTGTGCCAGCTCCTTATCATCACTGAGAGTATGAGAGATATAAAAGGGCACAGCGGCTGCAGCAGAGTGAGCAATCTCTGCTTCCCTCCTGTTGTTGACTACTTTCTCTGTCTTTGTTGCAGGTCCCCTCCTGTGCCATGCTGACAGCTCTCTTCCCATGCCCCCACAGGAGTGCCCCAGACCTCACGATGCCCCAGTGGCCCACATCACTATGCCTGGCCCATGAAGCCCACTGAGACAGGTCTCCATAGAGCCTCTACTCACTAAGCCAACACCGGTCACACCACCTAAAAGACATTAAACACTGGATACTAATGAACTTCCTCCCACTTAATTATGACAAGACAGAAATATTTCTACTAGGACTACAGGCAGCTAAAAGTATCTTTCTGATTATGTAGTAACTCTAGATAGCCTTTCAATTACATCTTGTGCAGCATTAAAAGACCTTGGTGTGATTATTGTCTCTAGTCTTTCATTTGAAGCTCATGTAAATAATATTACTAAGATATCCTTATTTTTCATATAAGAAAAAATTTTAAGATAACAGATATATGCAATGTCACTTAAAGATGCATTTAAAGACTGTTATCTGTAGTTTGGACTAGTGTAAATGCTTGCTATCTGGCTGTTCCAGTAGCTGCATGAACAAGCTCCAATTATTTCAGAATGTAGTAGCCAGTGTCCTGACTAGAACCTTACTAAAATTGATTGTAAAATATTACTGATGACCTAGAAAGCAATTAATTGTCTTGCACTGCAGTACATTAGTAATTTTTAGGTTTTTTTATGATCCACCACACCTGCTTTTAGTTCACATATAAAAAATTGTTGTAGTTCCTACATGGTTCCGCTGATTTGGATGTAAATACCCTCAAGTAAAAGCTGAAAGTCTACAGAACTCATATACAATGTTTAATTTTGGTGGTAGACAGCTAAAATAAAAATTCATTTGTCAATGCCCAAATATATATGGACCTGATTGTAAATATTACATTCAGATGCCAAAAATCAAAGAGATTTTCACTTGGCCATCTTCCAAAGAGAAACAATGTCTTAGCCTAAAGGCTAAAAGCTTTAGCACAGCAAAAGCACAAGCAGCAGAATGGCATAGCTTTGGCTCATATTTGATGTCAAATAAAAACATTTGTATAAATACAATAAATCCCAATAATGGCCAATGAGCCATTAATAAGCCATTCATTCTTTCTGAAGTCAAAACTTTTATTGTAAATTAATATCCAGTAAGCTCATTTGTTTCTTGTATGATTTTTATTTTAAATAAACACAAACTTGACAAGATCTTCAAGTTTGTGAAAGGTCTACAAGTGTTTCTTTTCTTTTTCTTTTTTTCCCAGTATTCTCTACTACATAGTAAAAGCTAATATTCTGTGCTTAATTTATTGTTTAATGATAATCTTTATTTATCAGCAAAATATAGTTAGAACATTTGTGTTAAGGCTCTGTTCAAACCTGTATAATTGACATTAATTAATTAAATAGGTTAAACACTAGACAGTTTTAACATTAGACCAGATGAAGTGATGGTCAGTCCCCTTTAAAAAAGAACACAGGATTTTGTTTAATTCTCGTGCAAACAGTCAGTGTTTGTTTTTAACTGAAACGCATGGTGATGTGGTGTCACCTGTGTTATACAGAGCTGAATCAAAACCCCCAGTATAGTGGGACTTGTGAGTTACAAGATAACTATGCATAACCATTCATGCTATATTTTCTCCATGAGATTTTACAACAATTATTATGACTTTGAACAGGTTTAAATATCCTTAAGCATCTCAAAAAATGCTCTCAATTCAGTGTACATTGACAATAGACGTGTGTTTGCCTGTGGCACAGCGAAAGTAGTAGATGAATAGGGGCCGTACAGCATTGTCTCTTAGTCCATAGATGAGTGGGCTTAGACAGCGTGGCAAGATCAACACAAACACATAGTTTAGGTAACGCAGGTCGCTGAAGACGCTGGTGCTGGTGCTGGCCATTGCTGCAGCTCGCTCTATAAGGCTAAAAAGAAAAGAAGTGAGGCACAGTCCCAGCTGAACAAGGTGCAGCAGTACAGTCTTGTGGCCTTTTGCAGCTGACTCTTTATTGGAGGAAATGGACCTGGTTGTGATCAGAATTCTAACATATGTGAAAAGGATGATCATCGACACTGACACAAAGTAGAATACATTAAAGCCCTGATAAGCATCTAGTTGCCATTGCTTTATGAAGAGTCTTTCTCTCGTGCAAAATATTTGTGAGGTTAAAAATTTAGGATCCACCAGTACTACATAAAGCAAGTCAATTATAAAGTGCATCAGACCCATAAACCAAATAATTCCAAGGGAAATATAAGTCCTTTTTTGAGTGGCTATTTCAGCATGTCTTAGAGGAAAGCATATGGCCACATAACGCTCTAGCGACATCAGAGCCAAGTTTAAAGGTGCATTACGGAATGTTGTACTTGAAACAAAAACTAAGAAAGCACAAGCAGCCATGACTAACTTGAGATAGGCCAGACTAAAAATATACAACAAAGAGGTAACAAAGAGCTGAATCGAGTCATTGAAAAGCATGTGGTTAAACAGAATGTAGCGTGGAGTCTCTTTAAAAATAGGCTTGCTCCAAAGAGTGTAGACCATGATGGCATTCAAATAGATAAAGAACAGAGACATTAATATTGCAAAAATGACTTTTGATACCAATCCCTCATTCAGTGCAACCTGGAATATTTGCTGATGTATAAGTAAAACCTCAACTGTGCTATCATTAGTAACTGACATAATATGATACAAAATAGAACCATAAAAATTTACAGATATCACTAACAATACAGGATGAGTTTCTACAAATCACCACTAAGTCCTCACACATCAGATTTTTCCAAAGTAAAAAAGAGAAGATATATATAGATAGATATTTTATATAAATTCTATGCTTGCATTATTCTGTTACATCTGCTGCAAAACCTCACTTTGATATGTGAGCTCAGCTCCAAAGAGAAATATATTTGTGAGCTGACAGATATAATAGGCACTATGTGAGCCCCAGAGAGATGATGACACATGTGAGTGTAAATGATAGACCATGTATTTTCCTGCATTCCTTGGATGTTGTCATTCTGTTTCCATATGTGATTATGAGCTTATTTGCGTTCCCATAATTTACATGTGCCAAACTTCAGGCCTGTGGCCTTATTTTATTCAGCCCATGCAAACTTGCAAAACATAACAATGAAGCAATGTTGTAATGGTCTGTAACTACTACTCATTATTTTCACACTAGAACAGTAATATCTAAAATTCAACCCAGACTAGTGTATAGTCCCCTCCAAAACTATTGGAACAGCAAGGCAAATTCATTTGTTTTTGCTATAGACTGAAGACATTTGGGTTTGAGATCAAAGTATGAATATAATCAGAGAGTTTCAAATTTCACTTTTTATTTGATTTTTTTATTACACATTCAAGCCATTTTGAAGCTGTGAAAAAAGGGAAAATCAATCAGAGGCACTGCACAAACATTGGGAATAGGCAATACAACAATTTGGAATTTCTTGAAATTAATGTACAAATTTCTGGTTGCTTCGATAAATTAACTCATTTAGTACCTGCACTTCATTAAATCCATCCATCCATCATACTGCTTATCCTTTTCAGGGCCACGGGGAACCTGGAGCCTATCCCAGGGAGCATCGGGCACAAGGCGGGGTACACCCTGGACAGGGTGCCAATCCATCGCAGGATTACATACACATACACATTCACACACTACGGACACTACATGCCAATCAGCCTACCATGCACTTGGTAGGGGGGAGGAAACGGAGTACCCGGAGGATACGCAGGGGGGAACATGTTCAACATGCAAACTCTGCACACACAGGGCCACAGTGGGAATCGAACCCCCGACCCTGGAGGTGTGAGGCGAACGTGCTAACCACTAAGCCACAAAATTTCAATGGGCAAATTAGTGGGCAAAGATGAATTTGCCTCCAGATTTCAACTATTGTTAAACATGAAAATTCAATTAAATTTGAGTCTGTACATTCTTTTGCTTGTTTTTCTTCAGATATGGCTTTGATTTTGTTTGGCCAGAAACACAGATGCATATGCATGGAAAAGAACCATGCCTTTTCTTGAATTATCTTACACAACAGTTTTAATGCTTATGAATGACAATGAATACAGTATAACCTGTACCTATAACCTATGAAATATATTGAATGCTTGAATAAAAATGTTTAGAGAAAAACAAAAAGGTTGATGTGTTTGGTGTAATTTAAGTTAACATTCCAGTGTCATCTTTAATATTTGAAACATTACCTTAAATTGTTCTCATGAGCATAATGTGAAAATGGGAAAACTTCACTTTTAAAGTATCGAAAACATGTTATTATTCTTTTCTGAATACATTTTTACTTTGATGCAGTATGATAGTCATTGTATGAGTCAGCTTTATATTGTAAGTCTTACACTCTTGCTTCTCTGATCAATCCACATTGACTATAGGTTTTATTTTGTGGGTTCTATAACAAAAATAATATTTGAATAAGGGTGCATCATCATACTGCATCATCTCCGAGACCGTAGATGAGCGGGCTCAGGCAGTGTGGCAGAATCAAGACAATGAGAAAGTTCAGATAGCGCATGAGTATGAAAAGAGAGCTACTGCTGACAGTCATCATGTAAAGTATTCTCTCTATGGTGGCATATAGAAAAGAGGTGAGGCACAGGCCCAGCTGAATGAGGTGCAGCAGCACAGTCTTGTGGGCTTTTGTAGCAGATTCTTTATTAGAGGAAATAGACCTGGCTGTGATCATGATGCTGATGTAAGTGAAAAGGATGATCACAGTCACTGATACAAAAAAGAGAAGATCAAAACCTTGAGTTTTATCGGCCTGCTACTTGGCCACAAAAAGTTTTTCTCTCGTGCAAAATGTGATCTTAAGTAATAGGCTTGGATCAGTGACTAAGTCAAACATGATGTCTGTCAAAATATTCATTGAGGTGGCGAACCAAATGATTCCTAGAGCGATGCCTGTGCTTTTCGGCGTGCCAATAGTGCAATGCCTCAGAGGGAAGCAGATAGCCACATAGCGCTCCAGTGACATCAGAGCCAGGGTCAAAGGAGCATTCTGGAAAGTACAAGTGGAGATCAAGACTAACAGTGAACAGATGGCTTTGGCTACATTTGCAAGGGCAAGAGACATGGCATACATTACAGTTGTGACCAAGAGGAGGATAGAATCATTGAGAAGCATGTGGGCAAACAGAATGTACCGGGGAGTTTCGTGGAACATGGACTTACTCCCTAACGCAAAAAGCATGATGCAGTTTATATAAACAAAAAACAGAGACAACAGAACTGCTACCACAATTTTAGTCACAGTGGCAGCATCAAAACCCACCTTGTAGACCTGCTCGTAGGTGAATGATGGCTTAGTGTCTGTGATGTTGATTGTTGCCATATGCTGCAGACAAACAGAATAAAGGCTTATTAAGGAGATTTCATACTAAATCTTCCAAAACCAGGTAGATATATGGGCCCATGAGTCCATGAATTTATATATATATATATATATATATATATATATATATATATATATATATATATATATATATATATATATATATATATATATATATACAGTATCTCACAAATGTGAGTACACCCCTCACATTTTTGTAAATATTTGATTATCTCTTTTAATGTGACAACACTGAAGAAATGACACTTTGCTACAATGTAAAGTAGTGAGTATTCTTCTAAAGATGATGCACAAGAAAGCCCACAAACAGTTTGCTGAAGACAAGCAGACTAAGGACATGGATTACTGGAACCATGTCCTGTGGTCTGATGAGACCAAGATAAACTTATTTGGTTCAGATGGTGTCAAGCGTGTGTGGCAGCAACCAGGTGAGGAGTACAAAGACAAGTGTGTCTTGCCTACAGTCAAGCAGGGTGGTGGTAGTGTCATGTTCTGGGGCTGCATGAGTGCTGCCGGCACTGGGGAGCTACAGTTCATTGAGGGAACCATGAATGCCAACATGTACTGTGACATACTGAAGCAGAGCATGATCAGTATGCAGTATTCCAGCATGATAACAACCCCAAACACACCTCCAAGACGACCACTGCCTTGCTAAAGAAGCTGAGGGTGAAGGTGATGGACTGGCCAAGCATGTCTCCAGACCTAAACCCTATTGAGCATCTGTGGGGCATCCTCAAACGGAAGGTGGAGGAGCACAAGGTCTCTAACATCCACCAGCTCCGTTATGTCATCATGGAGGAGTAGAAGAGGACTCCAGTGGCAACCAGTGAAGCTCTGGTGAACTCCATGCCCAAGTGGGTTAAGGCAGTGTTGAAAAATAATGGTGGTCACACAAAATATTGACACTTTGAGCCCAATTTGTACATTTGCACTTAGGGGTGTACTCACTTTTGTTGCCAGTGGTTTAGACATTAATGGCTGTGTGCTGAGTTCTTTTGAGGGGACAGCAAATTTACACTGTTACACAAGCTGTACACTCACTACTTTACATTGTAGCAAAGTGTCATTTCTTCAGTGTTGTCACATGAAAAGGTATAATCAAATATTTACAAAAATGTAAGGGGTGTACTCACTTTTGTGAGATATTGTGTGTATATATATATATATATATATATATATATATATATATATATATATATATATATATATATATATATATATATATATAATGTTTTTTGTGTCAACTCATCTTCATTTAAGTCTTTCAACCATGTACTGGCCCTTTAATTCAGAGAGAGCTGCGCAGCAAAAAAATAGACTCGATGCTGAAACTCCTGCTTCACTGCTGCTCCTGCCCCACACTGTCCGGTGGAAAAGCCCTCATCCGTTAACATGCACGTCAGAAAAATACACACTGCTTCTGCTCCGCTGCAGCGTGCAGTGTGAAATAGGCTTTAAGCCTTCTTTTCCAATGGTGGATCCACACTCACCACATGATCGCCATCACCAACTCGAGTTACATTATCTGTAACTTTAGGTGCCACAACAATTATTTTCACGCACACAAATGCTCCCAACTATATTTTGAGGTCGCACAGATTAAATTTCAGGAACATATGCGACCAAAATGGTTGCAATTTCGAGCCTTGGGTGTTGTCATCAAATTTGAACCTGGACTAGGAAAGGCTTCATGCTGTGGTCCAATTATGTTTTCCAGCTAATAGCTCCCAGTTGTAGTCATCTGCAGGCACCTCTATGCAAATAAATAAAGAAAGAAAGAAATCAGGTGGGAAAAATATTGGGAAAACACGTCAGTGTTTCCCCAATATTTTCCCTTTCAAAATAGACCAAAACCATGCATGTACTCCAAATGGTTCAAGAATAGCTTTAATTTAACTTTGGGTATGCCTTGGATATGCGTTTTAGGCTAATTTTACTGAAACTCTAAGTGGATGGTAGCTTAATGTATACTTTATCTACTTTATCACTGTAACGGTTAAACAAATCAAGTGTAAAATATAAATAAATGTATATACTATATGATACAAATGTTGTATTATTTAACCAGTTTCAAAGGTTTTTTTTACATTTTGTTCTTGAAATCATCCCTGAATCCACCCTTCCACTGGGATCAAGATAATACTGATTTTTTTGGACCACAGGTATTCCAATCCTACTTAAAAAATTTTAACACATACTGAAGGTGTGATCCAGATCAAACGCAAGATTGGATTACACAATCTAATGTGATTTCAGAATCCTTTTTTTTTCCTTTTGAACAAGCCATTGTCAAGATTTGATACAATGCGATAGCTGAAATCCGATCAGATTATTTCTGAACAACTGGACCCAGGAGATTGGAACATTTTATGAACAGTATAACTATCCAACAGTGTTTTCTTTGCTTAGGTTTCCATAACAGTAAATATGACATTTAAATGGAATGCATAAGCATCTGTACAAAATTAAATATTATTAAGATACATAACATACATTTAAATGGAATGAATGAGCATCTGAACAAAATTAGCAAACAAATAATAAATCTGAACAAATAGCTTTAATTCAGTGTACATTGACTGTAGACTTGCATTTGCCCATCGCAAAGCAAAAGTAGTACATGAATAAAGGCCGTACAGCATCATCTCTCAGTCCATAGATGAGTGGGCTTAGGCAGCGAGACAAGATCAACACAAAAAAAAAGCTTAGATAACGCAGGTCCATGAAGAGGCTGCTGCTGGTGCTGGCCATTGCTGCAGCTCGCTCTAAGAAACCATAGAGAAAAGAGGTGAGACACAGGACCAGCTGAACGAGGTGCAGCAGCACAGTCTTGTGGGCCTTTGTAGCAGAGTCTTTATTGGAGGAAATGGACCTGGCTGTGATTACAATGCTGATATAAGTGAAAAAGATTATCACAGTCACTGACGCAAAGTAGAATATGTTAAATACCTGAAAAACATCAACTTGCCATTGCTTTATGAAGAGTCTTTCTCTTGTGCACATTACTTGTGAGGTAAAAAAGTTAGAATCCATCACCACTCCATAAAGCAAGTCAATTATTAAGTTTATGGAAGCAATAAACCAAATGACTCCAATAGCAATATAAGTTCTTTTCTGAGTGGCTATTTCAGCATGTCTTAGAGGAAAACATATGGCCACATAACGCTCTAGTGACATCACAGCCAGGTTTAAAGGTGTGTTACTGAAAGTAATAGCCGAAACAAACACTATAAAACCACAAGTAGCCTTGACTATCTTGAAGAATGCCAGACCGAAAACATACAATAAACAAGTAACAAGGAGATGTATTGAGTCATTAAGAAGCATGTGGGTAAACAGAATGTAACGTGAGCTTTCTTTAAAAATCGGCTTCCTCCAAAGAGTGTAGACCATGGTGCAATTTAAATAAGTAAAGAACAGTGACATTATTAATGTAAAACTAACTTTTGATATTGGCCCCTCAGTCATTGCAACCTGAAACAATTGTTGATACGTCAACAAAACCTCAGCGGTGCTATCATTAGTCACTGCCATAATCTTGTACAAACTATGAGCATGCTATGATATTTACAGAACAAATGCTTTGATATTACTAACAGAACAAGATCAGCCTCTACAAATTATCATGACTTTCTCAAATAACAAACAGAATAAACATTTTATAACAAATTACAAATTAGGTGCACGAATAAATGTATGTCCAGTGCTGGAGAGTGGAGATCTAAGGGGCTCAGTAAGATGTGAGCTCAGGCCTGAAGAGTACCACAGTTATGAACACAACTTTATAACGGGCAATATAGTGACCCTAGAGAGAGGTGAAGACACACCTCAGACTGGAAACTGCAGTAATTATGCATCCCTGCTAAGTAATACAAATTCCACAAATATTTATTCACATTTGAATAACAGTTCTAACATACATATGAAAATTAATTAGTAATACCTAAATAAAAAATGGAAGGCAAAATATAACTCTATATATATATACATATATATACATATATATATATATATATATATATATATATATATATATATATATATATATATATATATATATATAGATCTAATTGTAAAAATTGAACCAATCAATTGCTTATAGACAAAATGGATTTTTCATGTTTCATTGTTTCTATTCACAATATCATAAATCTGCACCATAAAAAATCTCCTTTTATATAATAGTGTTTCTTTTTATTAGCAATTTGTAGGACAACTCAGAGATCAAATAAAACATTTACTCTACTACTTTCATTTTGTCCACTTGATTACTTGAGGTATTCACTGACCAAATATAAAGCTACATTCTTGTGGGATTATGCATCAGACATTTAGTAACCTTGTGGAACCTTAAATGTGTGTTTCCATGTGAAGGCAGATGTGCTTTGTTTGCTCCATTGGATGAGTATGTTTGGGGTCATTTTTATACTTACCTCATGCAGAAACTTATGACTAACAGAACAATGGCTGGACAACACCACCAGTTGAATACTTTTTTAAAATGCCTTTATTGTCATTAAATGGGTGTGTGAATGTGTATGTTATTGTGTCCTGCGATGGATTGGCACCCCGTCCAGGGTGTACCCCGCCTTGTGGCCGATGCTCCCTGGGATGTTCCCCATGATTGTGTAGGATAAGCGGTATAGAAAATGGATGGATGGATGGATTTATTGTCATTAGACCTTGCAGTACAACTGCAATTAGTGTGAATCTCCTAATGTGGTTCTGTTTTACACACATACAATTATAAATTTAACAGGAACAATACTATATATTGTAAGTGTATAAATAAATAAGTAGGTAGTTGGGAAATGAAACAACATTGATTAAAAAAAGAACAATATTGCACTCGCTGTGTTTTAAATAGTGATGTGTTGTTCATTAACAATTTGTTCATTTTGAATCTTTAATATGACGGGAACAACGAGTTGTCTCAGAGAGTGATTCGTTCAGTTTTGACCACGCATGCGCTGAACATCCCCATAGGTTCTGTACAGGAAACAGAAATGATCAGTTCATGCCTCGAGTCTTCAGGCTCAAGTCGTTTGTTCTTCCGGTGACCTCCCCACTGGCAATGCACCATGCAATACCGGAAATGGGATCAGACAACCTGGTAGAGTTCCTGAGGAGAGCCCACTTCATCTCCACCCTGGATCTGACTAAAGGGTACTGGCAGGTAGCCCAGAAACCAAGCCCAAGAATGCATTCAGCACCTCTGGTGGCCACTGGCAGTACCAGGTTCTCCTCTTCAGGCTTCATGGAATGCGACCTTCCAGAGGCTCATGGATGTTGGCCTATTCCCCCAAACTGGCTGCATGTAGCCACCTGCTGGGGTGACATTGTGATACAATCAAACACATTGGCTGACCACCTGCAGCACCTCAGGGAAGTCCAGAGTGAGCTCCACAAGGCCAGGCTGACCGCAAATCCAGACCAAGGCACAGTACCCGGGGTACTGCATCAGCCAAGGCCTACTAAAACCTCAGGGGAAGAAGATTGAAGTGGTCAAAGAGTACTCAAAACCCACCCACAACCTGTTGTACATGCCTTCTTAGGGTTGGCAGGGTATTATTGCCGGTTTGTCACTAACTTGTCCTCTCTAGCCTCCCCCCTCACAGACCTAACAAAGAATGGCCAACCAGACCAGGTACACTGGACCAAGGCAGCAGAGCAGCTGTTCCAGACTCTCAAGCAGGTGCTCACCAGTTCACCGGTGTTGAGAAACCCAGACTTTGATTGGCCCTTCACTGTACACACCGACAAATCAGGGCTAGGTGCAAAGCTCTCTCAAACCTTCAACAGAGAAGAGCACCTGGTGTTGTATGTGAGTAGGAAACTGACCCCCGCAGAATGTCGGTATGCCATTCGACATGTAATGAGAAGTCCTGGCCATAAAATTGGCTGTTAAGGAACCCAATACAGTGGATGGCCAAAGCAAAGGACACAAACACTCACATAACCCAGTGGTTTCTCTCTTTACAGAACTTCTCATTCCAGGTCCAACACCGAGCAGGAGCCCACCATGGCAACGCAGATGGACTCTCATGAAGGTACAGACTCTGGGCACAAATACCGCAGACAGTAAGCTTGGATCTGAGTGGAGAGTACTGTGATGGTGGTCCTCCAGTCCGCTTGCACAATTCACTACACACTCCTCACATGACTGCTAAAGGGGTTCTAATTGGACAGCACCATTTCAGCACCACTGTTTTGGAGCGCGAACTAGAACATGACAGAGAGACTGGGCAGAGGAATAGAACATGGCTGGTGGCCATTAAGGACTGCGGCAGCTCCTCATCATCACTGAGAATATGAGAGAGATAAAAGGGCACAGCGGCTGCAGCAGAGTGAGCAATCTCTGTCTCCCTCCTGTTGTTGTCTACTTTCTCTGTCTTTGTTGCAGGGACCAATGACAGTAACAACAGCAATGTCAACCAAACTCCCCTCCTGTGCCATGCTGACAGCTCTCGTCCCATGCCCCCACAGGAGTGCCCCGGACCTCACGACGCCCCAGTGGCCCACATCATTATGGCTGGCCTATGAAGCCCACTGAGACAGGTCTCCATAGAGCCTCTACTCACTAAGCCAACACTGGTCACACCACCTACAAGACATTAAACACTGGATACTAATGAACTTCCTCCCACTTAATTATGACAAGACAAGACAAGACAAGACTACAGGCAGCTAAAAGTATCTTTCTGATTATGTAGTAACTCTAGATGGCCTTTCAGTTACATTTTATGCAGCATTAAACGACCTTGGTGTGATTATTGTCTCTAGAATTTCATTTGAAGCTCATGTAAATAATATTACTAAGATATCCTTATTTTTCATATAAGAAAAATTGTTAAGATAACAGATATATGCAATGTCACTTAAAGATGCACTTAAAGACTGTTATCTGTAGTTTGGACTAGCGTAAATGCTTGCTATCTGGATGTTCCAGTAGCTGCATGAACAAGCTCCAATTATTTCAGAATGTAGCAGCCAGTGTCCTTACTAGAACCACAAGATTTGAACACATCAGTCCTATCTTATCTACACTGCACTGGCTCCAAGTAAAATTTTGCATTGATTGTAAAATACTACTAATGATCGAGAAAGCAATTAATTGACTTGCATTGCAGTACATGAGTAATTTTTAGGTTTTTTTATGATCCACCACACCTGCTTTTAGTTCACATATAAAAAATTGTTGTTATTCCTACATGGTTCTGCTGATTTGGATGTAAATACCCTCAGCGGAAAAGTCCTGAAAAGACTTTTCCGGACTTTTTTGTTTTGAAAAAACAGCGGAAAAGACTTTCGGAAAAGCTGAAAGTCTGCAGCACTCATATACAATATTTAATTTTGGTGGTAGACAGATAAAATAAAAATACATTTGTCAATGCACAAATATTTACAGACCTGGTTGTAAATATTACATTCAGATACCAAAAATCAAAGAGATTTTCACTTGGCCATCTTCCAAAGAGAAACAATGTCTTAGCCTAAAGGCTAAAAGCTTTAGCACAGCAAAAGCACAAGTAGCAGAATGCCATAGCTTTGGCTCATATTTGATGTCAAATAAAAACATTTGTATAAATACAATAAATCCCAATAATGGCCAATGAGCCATTAATAAGCCATTCATTCTTTCTGAAGTCAAAAGTTTTATTGTAAATTAATATCCAGTAAGCTCATTTGTTTCTTGTATGATTTTTATTTTAAATAAACACAAACTTGACAAGATCTTCAAGTTTGTGAAAGGTCTACAAGTGTTTCTTTTTCTTTTTCTCTTTTTCAGTATTCTCTACTACATAGTAAAAGCTAATATTCTGTGCTTAATTTATTGTTTAATGATAATCTTTATTTATCAGCAAAATATAGTTAGAACATTTGTGTTAAGGCTCTGTTCAAACCTGTATAATTGACATTAATTAATTAAATAGGTTAAACACTAGACAGTTTTAACATTAGACTCGTGCAAACAGTCAGTGTTTGTTTTTAACTGAAACGCATGGTGATGTGGTGTCAGCTGTGTTATGCAGAGCTGAATCAAAACCCCTAGTATAGTGGAACTTACAAGATACAAGTGAGTTACAAGATAACTATGCATAACCATTCATGCTATATTTTCTCCATGAGATTTTACAACAATTATTATGACTTTGAACAGGTTTAAATATCCTTAAGCATCTCAAAAAATGCTCTCAATTCAGTGTACATTGACAATAGACGTGTGTTTGCCTGTGGCACAGCGAAAGTAGTAGATGAATAGGGGCCGTACAGCATTGTCTCTTAGTCCATAGATGAGTGGGCTTAGACAGCGTGGCAAGATCAACACAAACACATAGTTTAGGTAACGCAGGTCGCTGAAGACGCTGGTGCTGGTGCTGGCCATTGCTGCAGCTCGCTCTATAAGGCTATAAAGAAAAGAAGTAAGGCACAGTCCCAGCTGAACAAGGTGCAGCAGTACAGTCTTGTGGCCTTTTGCAGCTGACTCTTTATTGGAGGAAATGGACCTGGTTGTGATCAGAATTCTAACATATGTGAAAAGGATGATCATCGACACTGACACAAAGTAGAATACATTAAAGCCCTGAAAAGCATCTAGTTGCCATTGCTTTATGAAGAGTCTTTCTCTCGTGCAAAATATTTGTGAGGTTAAAAATTTAGGATCCACCAGTGCTACATAAAGCAAGTCAATTATAAAGTGCATCAGACCCATAAACCAAATAATTCCAAGGGAAATATAAGTCCTTTTTTGAGTGGCTATTTCAGCATGTCTTAGAGGAAAGCATATGGCCACATAACGCTCTAGCGACATCAGAGCCAAGTTTAAAGGTGCATTACGGAATGTTGTACTTGAAACAAAAACTAAGAAAGCACAAGCAGCCATGACTAACTTCAGATAGGCCAGACTAAAAATATACAACAAAGAGGTAACAAAGAGCTGAATCGAGTCATTGAAAAGCATGTGGTTAAACAGAATGTAGCGTGGAGTCTCTTTAAAAATAGGCTTGCTCCAAAGAGTGTAGACCATGATGGCATTCAAATAGATAAAGAATAGAGACATTAATATTGCAAAAATGACTTTTGATACCAATCCCTCATTCAGTGCAACCTGGAATATTTGCTGATGTATAAGTAAAACCTCAACTGTGCTATCATTAGTAACTGACATAATATGATACAAAATAGAACCATAAAAATTTACAGATACCACTAACAATACAGGATGAGTTTCTACAAATCACCAAGAGAAGACAATATTTGTAAAATTCTATGGTTGCATTATTCTGTTACATCTGGTGCAAAATCCCACTTTGATATGTGAGCTCAGCTCCAAAGAGAAATATATTTGTGAACTGACAGATATAATAGGCACTATGTGAGCCCCAGAGAGATGATGAGACATGTGAGTGTAAATAGTAGACCATGTATTTTCCTGCATTCCTTGGATGTTGTCATTCTGTTTCCATATGTGTTTATGAGTTTATTTGCGTTCCCATAATTCACATGTGCCAAACTTCTGGTCTGTGGCCTTATTTTATTCAGCCCATGCAAACTTGCAAAACAAACAATGAAGCAATATTGTAATGGTCTGTAACTACTACTCATCATTTTCACACTAGAACAGTAATATCTAAAATTCAACCCAGACTAGTGTATAGTCCCCTCCAAAACTATTGGAACAGCAAGGCAAATTCATTTGTTTTTGCTATAGACTGAAGACATTTGGGTTTGAGATCAAAGTATGAATATAATCAGAGAGTTTCAAATTTCACTTTGTATTTGATTTTTTTTATTATTCATTCAAGCCATTTTGAAGCTGTGAAAAGAGGGAAAATCAATCAGAGGCACTGCACAAACATTGGGCATAGGCAATACAACAATTTGGAATGTCTTGAAAAAGAAAGAATCCACTGTTGTTCTGAGCAACAGACACTGAATGGGTCAGCCAAGGAAAACAACAACAGCTGAAGACAGAAACATTGTGAGAGCTGTGAAGAAAAACTCTTAAAGCAGCAGTAAGTGAAATCACCAACAATCTGCACAGGGCAGGAATGAAGTTACAGTTACAGTTAATAGTAAAATGCTTACAACATTGCTTCAATATTATTTTTTGGGGTGGCTGTGGCTCAGGTGATAGCGCGGGTTGTCCACTAATTGCAGGTTTGGCGGTTCGATTCCTGGCCCACTTGTATGCACATGCTGATGTGTCCTTGGGCAAGACACTGAACCCCAAGTTGCTCCCAGTGGCAGGCTAGCACATTGCATGGCATCTCTGCAATCACTGGTGTGTGTGTGTGTGTGTGTGAGAATGGGTGAATGTGAAACAGGTTAATGAGGTGCAGCACCACAGTCTTTTGAGCTTTTGCAGTCTTTATAGGAGGAAATGGACCTGGCTCTGATCACAATATTGATATAAGTGCAAAGGATTGCCATTGTTTTATGAAGAGCCTTTCTCTTGTCCACAATATTTGTGAGGTTAAAAAGTTAGGGACCATCACTGCTACTTAAAACAAGTCAGTTATAAAGTTTATAGAACCAGTAAACCAAATACCTCCAAAAGCAACATGAGTCCATTTCTGAGTAGCTATTTCAGCATGTCTTGGACGAAAGCAAAGTCCACATAACGCTCTACTGTCATTACAGCCAGGTTTAAAGGTGCATTATGGAATGTTGTAACTGGAACGAAAACTATAAAAGCACAAGCAGCCATGACTAACTTGAGTAAGGACAGATTGAAAATGTACAATATGGAACACACGCACACACACCTGGACCCAACCACAGTTACCACCACACACACTATAAATAGACTCTCAGTGCTCATACTCTTTGTGAAGTATACACTCTGTGTCCACTTGTGCCAGGTGTTATCCCGCCTGCCCCTTGCCTTTATCCTGGTTGCTTCGATAAAGTAACTCATTTAGTACCTGCACTTCATTAAATCCATCCATCCATCCATCTTCTATACCGCTTATCCTTTTCAGGTTCATGGGGAACCTGGAGCCTATCCCAGGGCACAAGGCGGGGTACACCCTGCACAGGGTGCCAATCCATCGCAGGGCACAATCACATACACATTCACACACCCATTCATACACTACGGACACTTTGTACATGCCAATCAGCCTACCATGCGTATGGACTGGGGGAGGAAACCGGAGTACCCGGAGGAAACCTCCACAGCACGGGGAGAACATTCAAACTCTGCACACACAGGGCCACAGTGGGAATCGAACCCCTGATCCTGGAGGTGTGAGGCGAATGTGCTAACCCCACCGTGCGCCTACTTCATTAAATCATAAAAAAAAAAAAAGAGTACAAAATTTCAATGATTAGTGGGCAAAGATGAATTTGCCTCCAGATTTCTTTAGAGCATCTTTGTGACAACTATTGTTAAACATGAAAATTAAATTAAATTTGAGTCTGTACATTCTTTTGCTTGTTTTTCTTCAGATATGGCTTTGATTTTGTTTGGCCGGAAACACAGATACATATGCATGGAAAAGAACCATGCCTTTTCTTGAATTATCTTACACAACAGTTTTAATGCTTATGAATGACAATGTATACAGTATAACCTGTACCTATAACCTATGAAATATACTGAATGCTTGAATAAAAACGTTTAGAGAAAAACAAAAAGGTTGATCTGTTTGGTGTAATTTAAGTTAACATTCCAGTGTCATCTTTAATATTTGAAACATTACCTTAAATTGTTCTCATGAGCATAATGTGAAAATGGGAAAACTTCACTTTTAAAGTATGAAAAACATGTTATTACTCTTTTCTGAATACCTTTTTATTTTGATGCAGTATGTATATCAATCCATGTATATCAATCCACATTGACTATAGGTTTTATTTTGTGGGTTCAATAACAAAAATAATATTTGAATAAGGGTCGTACTGCATCATCTCCGAGACCATAGATGAGCGGGCTCGGGCAGTGTGGCAGAATCAAAATGATAAGAACATTCAGATAGCGCATGTGTAAGAAAAGAGAGCTATTGCTTTCACTCATCGTGTAAAGTATTCTCTCTATGGTGGCATATAGAAAAGAGGTGAGGTGAGGTCTTAATGACCTGCCACTTGGCTGAATTAGCCGAATTTAAGTGCTCATTATTATTATAGTAGCAAAGGGGGAACTAAACCTGTAATGGGATGTTCAATAAGCACATATGGGCATGATTGTCCACAAATTTTCTCCATATAGCTTATGTGCACGTTTCAGCTAAATAACTTAAAACATTAATCAAACTAACAAAATCTACAGCACCTTCTGTGGATTTTGACATTTCAAAATTAAAAGAAACCCCTCAATACTATTATTTTTAACCTGCTACTCATTTAACAGCAAAATGCAGCTATTGTCAGCAAAGGAACTTTGTAAAAAATTAAGGTATTGTTATCTGAGATGGGTTAAAACATTGTTGAATGGTTGAATGCATGTTTTCTTAGATCCAATGCTGAAAAATAATTTAAAAGAATAAAGTTTAATTTCTTAGAATTACTTGGGCTAAATGGAATACGAATCATGCATATAAGGCATTTACATTCATGTGTCTACAAGACAGATATCAAACCTGTGACTTATGTTGAAAAAATATCACATACTGTCAGGCTTCCATGTGCACCAGCTATTGGTTTCCCATTAAGCAGAAAAGAGCCTTGCTTTTCTGGATTTTTCTATCCTCCAAATGAGAAGTCTTCATCCCTTGTGGAAGTGCAAAGTGACCAACAAGTGTGTGTGTGTGTGTGTGTGTGTGTGTGTGTGTGTGTGTGTGTGTGTGTGTGTGTGTGTGTGTGTGTGTGTGTGTGTGTGTACATGTTGGTATGTGTGTCAGAGATTTAATAGCATGTTCGTTATTTTTAACCACAGTGATCATTTCTGATCTGTAACTAATAAATTAAAGATGTGAACTTTTACTTATTCATAAACAGTACAGAGAAAACATTAATGTAAATACAGTGTATGACTTTATGGACATTTTTGTGCTGTTTTGTGTAACAAGCTCAAACAAGCAACACATTTAAAATCGCTGACATTGCCTACAGAAGTATTACAGCTAAAATCTGAACTATGCTGTATTTACCGTTGGCAAAGCCATTTCCAGTAATGTGTAACACTTCACACAATATGTAAGTCACTAATTGCTAATGAACACATGAGTAAGTAAAGAGTTGTTCCTTTAAAGGGGAAATATGAATTTGTCTGGCATAATCTATCTACATCTAGATTTCAGTAAAGCATCTTTGTGACAAGAACTATTGTTAAAAATAAAACTGAAATGAATTTGAGTCTGGGCATTATTGTGCTTACTTTTCTTCACATATATCTTTGATTATGTTTGAACAGTAATGCACAGATATTGAATTATCTTACACAACAGTTTTAATGCTTTTGAATTTCTGAAAATGACAATGTATATAGTATAACCCATATGTATAATCCATCAAATATTTTGAGTGCTTGAATAAAAATGTTTAGAGGGTGGAAAAAAGGTTGATTCACACATGTTTGGTGTAATTTACGTTACATTGCAACTCCTTCTTTAATATTTCAAAACATTACCATGAATGATTCTCTCAGTGGGAGCTGACATATTTGAGAACATGAGCATAATGTGAATATGGGAAAACTTCACTTTTAACATATGTTAAAAAAAAAAAAACCCTGTTAATGTTCTTTTCTGAATATGTTCTTAATTCAGTGCAGTATGATAGTCATTGTATGAGTGACTCACCAGCTTATACTGTAAATCTTACTCTTTTGCTCCTCTGCTCAAACCACATTGACTACAGGTTTTATTTTGTGGGTTCTATAACAAAAATAATATTTGAATAAGGGTCGCACTGCATCATCTCTGAGACCATAGATGAGCGGGCTCAGGCAGCGTGGCAGAATCAAGACAATGAGAAAGTTCAGATAGCGCAAGTGTATGAAAAGAGAGCTACTGCTTCCAGTCATCATGTAAAGTATTCTCTCTATGGTGGCATATAGAAAAGAGGTGAGGCACAGGCCCAGCTGAATGAGGTGCAGCAGCACAGTCTTGTGGGCTTTTGTAGCAGATTCTTTATTAGAGGAAATAGACCTGGCTGTGATCATGATGCTGATGTAAGTGAAAAGGATGATCACAGTCACTGATACAAAAAAGAGAAGATCGAAACCTTGAGTCTTATCAGCCTGCCACTTGGCCACAAAAAGTTTTTCTCTCGTGCAAAATGTGATCTTAAGTAATAGGCTTGGATCAGTGACTAAGTCAAACATGATGTCTGTCAAAATATTCATTGAGGTGGCGAACCAAATGATTCCTAGAGCGATGCCTGTGCTTTTCGGTGTGATGATAGTGCAATGCCTCAGAGGGAAGCAGATAGCCACATAGCGCTCCAGTGACATCAGAGCCAGGGTCAAAGGAGCATTCTGGAAAGTACAAGTGGAGATCAAGACTAACAGTGAACAGATGGCTTTGGCTACATTTGCAAGGGCAAGAGACATGGCATACATTACAGTTGTGACCAAGAGGAGGATAGAATCATTGAGAAGCATGTGGGCAAACAGAATGTACCGGGGAGTTTCGTGGAACATGGACTTGCTCCCTAACGTGAAAAGCATGATGCAGTTTATATAAACAAAAAACAGAGACAACAGAACTGCTACCGCAATTTTAGTCACAGTGGCAGCATCAAAATCCACCTTGTAGACCTGCTCGTAGGTGAATGACGGCTTAGTGTCTGTGATGTTGATTGTCGCCATATGCTGCAGACAAACAGAATAAAGGCTTATTAAGGAGATTTCATACTAAATCTTCCAAAACCAGGTAGATATATGGGTGAGTCCATGAATTGAGGTGCCAATTGTGTCCAGCTGATATTACATTTAGAAATATGTATGCACATTAAAAATACAGATGTTGTGTTCTTCACAACAACCTATGTATGGTATGTATATTTCAGATAAATGAATTAAAACATTACATCGCTTTTTGTGTATTCTCTAATTCTATGATTAAGAAAAACCTCAACACTGTTACTTTCAACCTTGTTACTCATTTAAGAGCAAAGTGCAGCCACCGCAGCAAAGAGACCTTGTAAAAAATGAGATATTGTTATCTAAGATGGGTTTGAATGGTTGAAAACACTTAGAAAACAGCAGTTTGCTAGATTCCAGCCAACTATCCCTACACTTTACCTTAAAAAATTATCAATAAAATACTTATAGTTGTATTATTTTTCATTAATGTGTAAATCTTGGCTGAAATATGTTTTTTTTTTCCTTTTCCATAAGTATATTAAATCTATTACAGGTTATGAAAAAAGGTGAAATTAAGAAAATATATATTCAACCATGTTACCTGAACACATTCACTCTTATGAAATACACTAGATGACCAAAAGTATGTAGACACCTGACCATCACACCAATATGTGCCCATTCCAAAATCATGGTCATTAACACAGTTTCCCCACTGCTGTTTACCCCACAGCTTCCATATTTCTGGAAAGGTGTTCATTGGCGTTGAGATCAAGACTTGGGAAACTTGTGTTCTTACACATCAACGTTGGCAAAACTTATATTTATAGAACTGGTTTTGTGCACAGCAGCACTGTCATGCTGGAACAGATTTGGGCCATTTAGTTATAGTAAATAGAAATCTTAATGCTACAGCATACAAAGACATTTAAGACAAATGTCTGCTTTCAACTTGGCAACAATTTGAGGAAGGCCCACATACAGTATGGGTGTGTTATTCAGGTGTCCACATACTTTTGGCCATAAAGTCAATTTGGAATATTCCAAAGGTCAGAAATAATTGTTTTTTTCTTTACTTTTAAAGATATTGTGTTATTGAGATATTGAGGTTATTGATGAGGTTACAAATTATAACCCTGTTAAATAATTTAGACATTTAAAATCTATATTAAATGTAAATGATTTATTTAAAAAATAACAACACATTTTAAATAAATAATTTAATAAACCTTACATCCATAATCAGCGATGTTACTTCACCACAGTTTGTGTCTTTTCTAATTCTACAACGTTGTATAATTAACCTCTCAATGCTGTTATTTTCAACTCTGTTACTCATTTAAGAGCAAAAAATGTAGCCACTGCAAAGAACCCTTGAAAATGAAAAATAAAAGAGTGAGAGAGAGAGAGAGAGAGAGAGAGAGAGAGAGAGAGAGAGAGAGAGAGAGAAATTGTTATCTGAAATGGGTTAACATATTTTTGAATGGTTGAATGCATGCTTATTTATTTAATGTTGAAAGTATTATTATTTTTTAAATAAAATTTAATTACAAGGGCTAAATGGAATCCCAATCATGGAATTACCTATATTTCTATTTATGATATTTATATTCATCTGTCTTTTGATTTGACATTTGATATCAGGCTTGAAAATGTTTTAGAAATGTTTAAGATACCAACCGACTGTCAAGGTCCCATGTGCTCCAGCTACCACCAAACAGAATAGAAACTTCCATTTCTGGACTTATGTAGCCTCCATTGTGTGTGTGTGTGTGTGTGTGTGTGTGTGTGTGTGTGTGTGTGTGTTTGTGTGTGTGCGTGTGTGTGCGTGTGTGTGCGTATGTGTGTGTGTGCATGTGTGTGCATGTGTGCATGCATGTGTGTCAGCGAGTCAGACGCATTTTCATTATTTATAACAATACTGATAATTTACAAAGATACTGGAAGCTGTTCTGTAATATCTGTAAAAGATAAGTCACTAATAGCTAATAGACATTAATCATTAAATAAATGCACATATTAAAGAGACTAGAGTTATTTTTAAGTGGGATAAATTTGTTGGGATTATGTTTGACATCTTATACAGGATCTAGAAAACCAACAGGGTTTTGTAAGCATTATTTATGGTATGACTTGGTGTTTTTGGCTTTATTGAAATGATGGTGCTTACACTATCAGAAGGTGATGTGAGGATTCTGCAGGATCAAGTACACAAAACTGTTGATGATTTAAAGTATAAATATAATAAAGGATGAAATGTAGCTACAATATTTAAGGTGTTATTTTATAGTTTATAGCATGCTTAACTTCCTAAATCTGTTCTTATTTTGAATCTTTTCTGACCAAGAAACACTCTGTTACTGGGTTCTGTATGGAACCTTATAGAAGGACAGAGATTTGATCTTTTTTTCTTTATGGTGTGCCTATTTATGGTCACATCAATTACATGGTTCATGCAACTGAAACGCCGTCTGTCAACCTGGACAGTCACCAGTGGAGAGCGGCACAATCAGACCACTACCTCTTTATTCTGGTCAGGGTTGTAGTGGATCCCAAGCCTATCCCAGGAACACTGGGTGAGAGAGAGGAATAGGGGCAGTGGTAGCTTAATGGTTAAGACGTTGGACTACTGATTGGAAGGTCGTGAGTTCCAATTCCAGCACCACTAAGCTGTCAATGCTGGACCATTGGGCAAGGCCCTTAAGCCTCAACTGTAAGTTGCTCTGGATAACGACGTCTGCCAAATACCATAAAATGTAAATGTAAATGTAGGAACACACCCTGGATGGGACAACAGTCCACTGCGAAGCACCATGAACATACATTTAATTTAAAGTAGCCAATTCACCTACTGGCATTGGAGGGGATGGGGGAAACTGGAGACCCCAGAGGAAACACATGCAGACACAGAGAGAACATGCACAGAAACTTTGCACAGGGATCCTAGAACTGTGAAGTGGAAATACTACCACTGTGCAGCTCCATGTCTGTACAGTACAGTAAAATGCTTTCTTTGCATAACCCAATTAGGATTGACACTGGGGTCAGAGTGTAGGGGAAGTCATGAGTGAAGGTTAAGGTCCTCACTCAATAGCAGAACTTACAGCCCTGGGATTTGAACTCAAAAACCTTCTAATTCACTAGTGCAGACAGTTAAAGCAGCAAGATTAAGAAAGCTCCAGTGGATAGGCCAAAGCTCATGAGTGTAGGTGCATCAACAATCTCTCAAACTCCAGCACTTCCCTTGTGCCCTCATTACTAGATCCATGAATTATTTATCCATGAACTGTCTATCAAGCATGTTATCTTGCCATATTTTTGAAAAACACACTGTCTCCTGGGCCATAAACTAGGGTGTATTAAGACCCTGTGGACAGGAACTTGTGAATTACAAAGCAATAACTTTATAATTATTTACATATATACTTCAAATCTTTAAACAAGCAAAAACCATGCAACATGATATCCCAATACTCGAATACTAAGTATAGCTAGACAAAAATTTTAAACAAAAATGAGACTAAATCCCATGCAACACTGAGTCATGGTACAGTTTTCTATTCTGTACTACTATTTTAAAGATTAATAGGTTCGAAGAGCTCCATGGCTCCAATCTCCAGTGCATCCTTGTCTTCCCATAGAGGACTCTTGTTTTTCAGCTGCATGATAGAGGTGTCATAAATTGCTGTAAGACAGTGCATGAATAATTAATGCATTAATGCTTTGGGGTGTCCTTAAAAGCCCCCTGCTGTATTTCACCTATGTTTGACAAACAAAAATATTTACTCTACAGAAGTGTGTCATCAGTTTGCACCCAAGAGTATCAACCTAGAGTGGAATGATGAATGTTAGAGGTCTAAAATACCAGGTACTCCTGATGGGGAAGTGGTAGGAAACCTGAAAATTGATCGTTTAAGAGTTTAGAGGTGGTTAAAGTCATTAATGGCCTATGACCTTTAGCTCTTTATGTATGCATGTTGTTGGTTAAACTGAATAACAGAAGACCAGAAGTCTGAGGCACTAAAAGACACTGTGTGTATATGTAGATCCCAATTAAACAAATTATTTATTACATGTCTGTGAGTGGCAAAAGTACATGAACCTTTCCTTTCAGTATCTGGTGTGACCCCCTTGTGCAGCAATAACTGCAACTAAACATTTACGGTAACTATTGATCAGTCCTGCACAATGGCTTGGAGGAATTTTAGTCCATTCCTCAGTATAGAACACCTTAAACTCTGGGATGTTGGTGGGTTTCCTCCACTCCAATTTCTATTGAATTAAGGTCTTCTTTAAGCATTTTTTCATAGAATGACTTGTGTGCTTAGGCTCATTGGCCCTCTTTCTCTTGAGATTCAGTTCATGATCTCAATCTCAGATGTCCTGACATGTTACTTTAGAATTCGTTGGTATACTTGAGAATTCATTCCCTCCTGGCCCAGATGCAGCAAAACAGGCCCAAACCATGACAATACAACCACCATGTTTTACATATGGGATAAGGTTCTTATACTGGAATGCAGTGTTGTCCTTTTGCCAGACATAACACTTCTCATTTAAACCAAAAAAATTCTACTTTGGTCCACAAATCATTTTTCCAATAGCCTTGTGGCTTGTCCATGTGATCTTTAGCAAATTCAGACAGGCAGCAATGTTCTTTTTAGAGAGCAATGACTTTCTCCTTGCAACCCTGCCATGCACACCAGTGATGTTCAGTGTTCTTTTTATGCTGGACTCATGAACATTAACATTAGCCAATGTGAAAGAGGCCTTTAGTTGCTTAGAAGTTACCCTGGGTTCCTTTGTGACCATGTAGACTATTCCACATCATGTTTTTGGCGTGATCTTTGTTGGTTAACAAATTACTCCGGGGAGGGTAACAATTATCTTGAATTTCTTCCATTTGTACACAATCTGTCTGATTGTGAACTGGTGGAGTCCAAACTCTTTAAAGATGGTTTTGTAATCTTTTCCAGCCTGATGAGCATTAACAACTCTTTTTCTGAGCCAAAAAGCTCTATTTTGGTGTCATCTGACCATAGAGCCGGATCCCATTTGAAGTTCCAATAGTGTCTGGCAAACTGAAGATGCTTGAGTTTATTTTTTAAGATAATTTTCAGGATCTGCAATTTATGCAGAATCAAACTGGGAACCAAGAATCCAAAAACTTAAATAAAATAAAATAAATAACTAAAATAGCTCCTAAGGATTAACTTTATGTAGTTGATCAAAATACCAGGTTATACTTATTAATACTGAGGTCATGATGGGCAAAAATTAATCAATACTCCTGTGCTTGATATATTTTCTTCAGAACCACACACACTACATCAGAGTCACTGCTGTGATGAGAATTTTCCATAAACTATAAGGTAAAGGCAGGCTGATAAATTGCATATGATGTGCATCAATATGACAGGATAAACCTGCAAATTCAGTGTACACTACTGTGGGTTTGTTTTCCTACAAATTCTAACTGGACACATTTCACTATCAGCAGTTTGTCCCTTGGTACTTGTCTCAGTGCATTCAAGCAGCTCTCATAGTTGCTCCTCAATGCTTATTAGCATCTGCAGTAGGCCCTGATTATCCTCTGTCCATCTCACAAAGTTCCTGTACACCTTCGCTATTTTCTTATGCAACTTTTCCAGCATTACATCCTAACTAGAAAGGAGACCAGTGTGATATACAGTCGACAAAAGATGTAGAAGTACTGCCCTCTAGTGGTATTAAATGATATCTAATCTAGAGTCAAATTAAATCTAAATTAAATCTTTTTTAAATCTGATTAAAAAATTCCGCTCTGTATTTGCCATGGGTGGAAATTTTGGCATTAAGCTCTAGTTTTGCTGATCTCTTTTTCTGTCTGTGTATGTTATGAGTGAGGTTGTGAGTCTGCAGTAGAAGTGTGCATCGGGATTATCTTCATAAACCTATAAATGTAGGATCTTGGTCAGGGACGTTGTGGTTTAAATTCCTAATTTGTTTATATTTGGGGAAATGGTATTGTGCGCAGTTAACAAGTATGGGTGGGATTGGTGAAACTTTCTGCGGGATTCTAAGAGTTGAGTGTTTCCAAAATTGGTCAGAAGTTCTTGAAGAAAGAGTGCTAGTGGGATTGGCACACACTGCTCATGGCTATTGTGCTTGTGAAGATGTTTGTGGAAATAGGTGCAGTCACTCGTTCACTTTACATGAAAGGCGGCTCGCTGTGGACCTGAGCTAATTACAAACGTCGTTGTTTTACTGCATTTGATCGTTCATTTGGTTCAAACTGACGGCTTTGTGAGGAGCTGTCTTAAATTATATTGGATTTTCATCGTGCTTCGACTTCGCTAACTTTAGACACCTGTTCACAGAAGTCAAAGCAAGAGACCGGGGCTACACTCAAACCGCAATTTAGCCTACTAAATAGTGTACCAAAGTAGTACCCGACACTAGTGTTACACCGTAGGTTTTGTATTATTTTTTGTTAAAAATTTGTCTTTATTTTATTGTTGTTGCGAGGCCTCTTTGAAGTATTGCGAGTTATAACACTCAGTAAAGCCTTCTGGATCCAGAGAATACAATGGAGTCTGTCGGGGATGGAGCTGAAGACAGCCTGAAACACCCGGTATGCTTCACGCAATCGCACCGAATTCATTTAATGCTAGAATGCTAACACACTGTCATGATAATGAACAGAACTTTCTACTTTGTTTCGAAATAGGCAGCTTACAGTTAGACAATATATTGTAACAATTGGGTTGTTAAAGTTTAAAAGGGATTTACAAAGGCATACAGTGGTTCAGATTTGAAGGGGACGCAAATTGTTTTCAAGAAGAAAAAAAAAACAGACAGGGCATCATTTGGGTTCTCGGTGTTTTTTTAAATTGCTTTTCAAATATAATGTGCATAAATGAAAAACACCCGCGTTCTCTCTCCCTCTGTATTTTCTATTTGCTGGGGAGAGGCGGAGTTTAACCTGCCTTTTATCTAGCTGTCAGTGCAGACCAGTGTTGCCAATTTAGCGACTTTTCAGACCCCTTTTTGCGCCCCCTCCAATAAATGTATTAATTAAGTAATTAATTAATTAAAAGCGCCTAGCGACTTTTTGGACAAACCTTAGCAACTTTCCAAATGTCACCAGTACTGTCCTGCAAGCGCGAGGTCTTGCTTTCACACTGCACTCACACCTCTCTCTGCTTCTGCTCCCAGTTGACATCACCCATATGCGAATGATTTTAGAATGCAAGAAGAATGGAGTACAACATGTTTTACATGTAAAATAGTACATGTTATTACAACCTAGTTCTCTTGTTCAAAGTAGTTATATAGCCTAGTGTTCAGAAACATTTTTGATAATTCATGTAATATACCTGTCTGTTATATAGTTTTACAAAAGTTATTTGGAAAAAAAATCATAAAAGTTATGAAAATAATTTAAAAAGTACAAAAACCACAAAAGCAAAATATCTATCTATCTATCTATCTATCTATCTATCTATCAATAACAAATTATAGATTAGGTATATATATATATATATATATATATATATATATATATATATATATATATATATATATATATATATATATATATATAGAGAGAGAGAGAGAGAGAGAGAGAGAGAGAGAGAGAGATAGTAAGATAGATTTAATATAGAATAGATAATCATTATACCTGGTCTCTTCCAATATGGAGGGGGGGCGGGGGTTAGCTACAAAAGGTTCAGAACCTCTGCACTAAGCTGTACCATTCTTTGTCACTGGGGTGGTAGCTTCAAGGGTACATCTTTTCTACGTTCGGTGTGTATCTTTTACCTTGTAATGTGAATGTAGCATACCTTTTAAAAAAACTATTTAAGGTACATACATTGGGGGAAATAAGTATTGAACGTGTCAAAGTTTTTTTCAGTAAATATATTTCCACTGAGGTTATTCACATAAATTTTTCACCAGACATCAGTATTAACTCAAGAAATCTGGAAATATAAAGAATTCACAACATTATAAAGTCCATAGATAAAGTTATTTGTAATAAAGTGGAAAGACAGGGGGGAAAAGTATTGAAGACGCTAAGAAAAAGCAGTTCTCCAAGCCAAGGCTGAAAACTGTAAGTAGTTAGAAAGTAATTAAACCCCCTATCTGTGCAAATTAATATCGGCTGGGTTAGTAAATTGATGGTCTATAAAAAGGCTTTTCGTTACTAAGGTGTCACACAAAAAACATTTCATGATGTGTAAGATCAAAGAGCTATCCCAAGACTTTTGCGACCTTATTATTGAAAAATATATTGATGGAATCGGATACAGACGCATTTCAAAACTTCTGAATCTTCCAGTAAGCACCATTGGGGCCATTATCCATAAGTGGAAGCAACATCACTTCGTCATCAACCGGCCACGCACAGGAGCTCCTCACAAGATTTTTGGGAGTCAGAAGAATAGTCAGAAGAGTAGCCCAAGCCAAGGATCACTCGGAAAGAGCTCCAGAAACACTTGGAGGCAGTAGGTACCATCGTCACAGAGAAAACAATGGGCAATGCACTCCACTGCTCACGCTCACCCTGCAAGACTCCATTACTAAAGAAAAGGTATGTCGAAGGTCGTTTAAAGTTTGCTACAACTCATTTGGACAAGTATATGAAATACTGGGAGAGTGTAACTGGTCAGACAAGCGCAAAATTTTATTTTTGGCTGTCATACTACACACCATGTTTGGAGAAGAAATAGCACGGCACATCACCCTAAAAACACTATACCAACAGTGAAGTTTGGATGTGGAAGCATCATGTTGAGGGGCTGTTTTTCATTGCATGGTACTGACAGACTTCATATAATTGAAGGATCGATGAATGGAACCCTTTACCGGAAGATTCTTGAGAAGAATCTGCTACCATCCACCAGGATGATGAAGATGAGACGTGGGTGGACCTTCCAGCAGGACAACATTCCAAAGCACACAGCTAAGGAAACTCTCAATTGGTTTCAGAGAAAAATAATCAAGATGTTAGAAAGCCCCGTCAATCACTTGACTTGAATCCAATTGAACAAGATTTAAAGACGATATATTTAGAAGAATGGGCCAAAATCACACCTGAATACAGCAGCCAATTAATTTCTTCACACAGGAAGTGTATTGAAGCTGTCATTACAAAGAAAGGCTTCTCCACTAAGTATTAAATAAATTTCAGTTAGCATGATCAATACTTTTTTTCCTGTGTCATTCCTCTTTATTACACATAACTTCATTTATGGACTTTAATGTTTGGATTTCTTTATATTTGTGGATTTTTTTGAGTTAATACCAAAGTCTGGTGAAAATTTCATGTGAATAGCCTCATTGGAAATATATTTACTTTAAAAAATGCTGACACATTCAATACTTATTTCCCCCACTGTAATTGGACCTTGAGGACTATTCTTGTACCTCTAATTAGCTTTTAACAACAACAACAACAACAACAATAATAATAATAATAATAATAATAATAATAATAATAATAATAATTTAAAAGTGTACACTACATGGACCGTTCCAGGTAAAAGAAACAAAAGATGTACCCTTCAGGGTAAGGTACAGTTTAGTACCCCTATTTTTATGAGAGTGAGCTATATTAAAAAAAGAATATAAAAATTAAGACTCTTCAACTTTGATTTATGCACCTAAATCCTATGTTTCAGTATTCCAGGCTTCTGAATGATAGGGAGATATTTTAACACTTTATTCCAATGGATAAAGTTTCCCAGTGTTTATTTGAGCTGTAAATTATATTTCATAGACTTACAACTTCTACCTTGCCAATAAATTAAAATGTGGTAAATACCATATGTGAGCAAATTTACAGATTGTAAGCAATCGTTGCACCTTTGATATAGTTTCCATAGAACAGACCTTCGTACATAGGATAGTAATTATTTTGAATAATATCATTTGGTAATACTATAACAATGACATCCAATTTGTGTCCAGTTCTGGACAGTATTGTCATTGATATATTATATATCTATTATTAACCATTACCTTGTATTCAAATAGGGGTCAAGTGTGGTGCAGGAACCCCCATGGATCTGTTATTTTTAAATTTGTTACAGTGGTAGAAATCACAAGCCAATTTTATCAATGTTATTATATTTCTTATTGAGTTATTAGTCTATTTGATATGGTCTCTTGAACTGATAGGTTTAATCCAAAACTCAGTAACAAAAAACAAAACTATGAATAATGTGTACTGAAATCTAATTACAATTCTAATTTAAAAAATGAAGTGGAAAGTTAAGGAAGGAAAAAACAACAATAATAAATTATAATAAATTATATTGAATAATAAAGTATTCACTAATGAGTCTAATATTTGAATACATATTTACATTTACTTTTATTTACTTGGAAGATGCTTTTATGCAAAGCGACTTGCAAATGAGGAAATACAAGCAAAGTGATGTATCAAGCGGAGAACAAAAGTAGTGCTACCATGCAAGATTTATAATTGAGTAAGAGTAAGAGTAAGGTTTTTTTTACTTCTGTTTTTATGTTTTGTTTTTAAGATAATGTTGGGGTTGGCATTTTAGGGGTTAGTTAGGTGTTTACGGAAGAAGTGGGTCTTTAGCTGTTTTTTGAAGATAGTGACAGATTCTGCGGTCCGGATTGAGGTTGGAAGTTGATTCCACCACTGAGGGACAGTTAGTTTGAAGGTTCTGGAAAGGGACCTTGAGCCACGCTGAGTAGGCACTACTAAGCGTCGGTCGTTAACCATTAGCAGGTTGCGTGAGGGAACGTAAGCCTTGAGGAGAGTGTTGAGGTGGGGGGGGGGGGGGGGTGCTGTTCCAGACAAGGTCTTGTATGTGAGCATCAAGGCCTTGAATTTGATACGGGCGGCTACAGGAAGCCAGTGGAGGGAGATGAAGAGGGGTGTGACATGGATTATGTTCATAAAATAAATCTATTCTGATTTATTAGGTCTTTATTTGAACTTTTTTTAGAGTTTAAAATATGCAATGTACAACATCACAACATGTTTCCCATAGAAAAGAAAAAAAGAAATTTCATTGGCATGACAATAATGAAGAAGGGTGTGGTTTCAAAATAGTTTTTCTATTATGTCATATGTGCTATTTGGCTATGGCCCATTTACATGTCAGACATCCTAATCCAGAGCAACTTACATTTTTGTAATATATCTGAGCAGTTGAAGATTAAGGGCCTTGCTCAAGAGCCCAACAGTGGCAGCTTGGTGGTGCTGGGGTTTGAACTCATGACCTTACGGTCAGTAGCTCAATGTCTTAATTTATGAAACTTTTTTATTTCTTAAAATGTGTTTTTCTCAGATGGGTGGGGTTTTATTTAAGCAGACAGTCAGTCTTTTATTTATATTTCAATTGATTTTAAATATGTTGCCATGCATTGATTTCCATACTAAGTGCATAGGTGTTTTGCAGTCTTACATACTAAATTGCATTTTTATTTTTTATTTATTTATAAAATTTCTTGCATGAACATAAATTGCATAACTACCCTTTTTTAAATGTAAAAATATTTTTGCCACTTTTACACCTTTGTAGGATGACCTCTTGGAACCATCACTGCAATTTCTTCCAGCGTCTGATGCTAAGAAGGTGAAGAAGAAGAAAATATACTTGAGAACCATCTTAGTAATCACTCTGATCGTATTGGCAGCAGTCACTGCACTGCTAGTAGTACTTCGAGTGAGGAACTTTCATTGTGAGTATTCGCTCTAGACAATTTGCAGATCCATACAGAAGCACTGATTGTATTGTATTTTTCTAAAGTTTGTATCTCTGTCTCATACAGCGAGAACCGATGTAAGAATAAAAAAGTTCATTAGTGGTTCTCTGACGGTCGCCAATCGGAGATTCATAGACTCTTATGAGGATAGCAGCAGTGCTCAGTTTAAAGAGATGGCCTCTCAACTCTCCAAACAAGTGAGTCATGTATGAAATTTTACCTTGGTCTTTTCATTTTAATATTTAAGCACCTACCAGACTCCTAAAATATTAGGGATTAGTTTAGATATGATACCATTATCAGAGTGCTGAGGTCATGGTGAATTCAGACCTTATCCCAAGAACACGGTGTGAGGCAGGAATATACTGTACCCTGAATGGGACCACATCACACACACACACACACGTTCACACCTAGGGATATAACAATTCATCTACTGGCATGTTTTTTGGAGGTGTGAGGAAACTGGAGAACCCAGAAGACACTTGCATGGTTATAGAGAGAACATGTGAAACTCAACATAGGCAGTAACCTGAGCTCAGACTCTTTGAGTTGTGAAGCAGTAACACTACCCACTGCATCACCATCCTATGCTTCTAACTTCCAAGCTATATTCATGTCTTTCAGATAAAAAATGTTTACAGTAGTATGGAAATACTGTCCAGATATTACGTCAGCTCCAGTGTTCAAGCCTTCAGGTATGGAAATTATATTTCTTGCATCATAGTACTTATTCCTGAACTTTGAGTTCATTAGCAAGTTCTGAAATGAACCAACATCTTGTCTTACCATATCACAAGTAAACTTGCCTGATTTAAAATTATACATACAGTTTACCATTAAAAGGTAGTTTGTAATGTTTAAATGTGTTCCAAGACTTGTGATAATCATATAATTTCACATTTCAGTTCAGGCTTGTGTATTTCTTTCTGGTCCAAAAATTAGTTTTGGCCCCACCTGGATCATATTTTCCCCTTTTGTAAACCGATCCTATAGATCCAGTTATTCCATGTATTCCATGTGTTTCATTGATTGGAAAGGAAAATATGGAAAACCCATATAAAAGTACCAACTGAAATAACCTGCTTTTAAGGATTGAAGAAACTTGAATTTTATGAAAGGTCTGGTAGACTGGAGCAAAAAACGTAATTGGGAAAAAATGGCTTTACATTTATATGCCTTGATGATATTGGGTGGAGTTTTGGCACACTCCCTAGCACAAATTCATTTTATCTTTACTCTCAATATAAATGGTTTTTAGATTTTCTTACTTACAAAACATTGAACCTCAGAATAATAACAAAAAGTTACTCTATGTTTCAGTGAGTCTAGTGATGACAGTGTTGTAGCCTACTTCATATCTGAGTTCAGTGTGCCAGAGGCTCAGGTATCTGCTGTGGAGGAAGCCATTGGGTCCTTCATGCGGCCCACGAGGCCAGGAAAAACACGGTGGCTGTCCAAACACTTCATGCCCACCAAGGATCTGCTTATCCACAATGTGATATCTGCAGGTAACTAAAAATGGTATCAACAATACTTCATTTACTATCATTAAATTTCTTATGTTTGGTTTCCTGGGAAAACCCTTTATATGGTCAAATTTTGCATATACATTCCACTCTGAAAGTATTGGAATGGCAAGGTTAGTTATTTTGTTATTGCTATATGCTGAAGACATTTGGCTTTGAGATCAAAAGATGAATATGAGATGATGGATCAGAATTTCAGTTTTCATTTCCTGATATTTACAACTAGATGTGTTAAACAACTTAGAACATGGCACCTTTGGTGGCAGACCACCCACTTATTAGGAGAGCAAAAGTATTGGAAAGATAGTCTTAAAGTAAATAACACTATTTATATAGTAAATAAAACAGGCCAAGAAATAAAATCTGATAGATCGGAATATCATTTCAAATTCATCTTTTGATCTCAAACCTAAATGTTTTCAGTGTTTAGCCAAAATGAAAGAATTGGCCTTGGTGTTCCAGTACTTTCAATCAGAAGTTATAACATTTTGAGTTTTGGTTATCAAAAATGAGAGAGAAAATGCATTTTCATGCATTCAGATTTCATTCACATTTTAATGAAAGATGCCCTACCTACCTCTACCGTCATAACTTAATCTATGCATACTAAAACAACATTATTTCCAAGTATAAAAAATATTATAAGTTTACACAGGGATATGAGTCATCACTCCTTACACATGGTTCCAATTTATTTTGGAGTATTTTCCAGAATTCAGGTGGGTTTTTCCTTAAAATGATTAAATTTGTAATTGCTTGCTGTGTATAACAATACATTGACCTAAGAAATTTTGGCTGTTTTATTTATTTATTTTTTATTAATGGGTTAAATCCATTGTCACAGCAATTGATCCTCGCTTGGTTGCTTCAACTCTGAAAGGTAATATACTGTACCTCTGCTTTTTATTCCATTTTATTATACTTTCTCATACAATTTCAGATATCTACTAATCTTGTTGCTAATGTCAGGTCACAATAAGGAGTTCCATCACTGTCGTGCGGGTGAGACGGGCATCATCCAGTCTCCAGGCTTTCCTAATTCTTCCTACGCTGCCAACACCTTCACTGAGTGGCAGCTCCGTGCTGACTCCAGCCACAGAATTCGGCTGGAGTTTACAGCGATAGACTTGGAGAATGACTGCCACAATGACTTCATTAGAGTGTATGATTCTCTGGTGCCCAGTGAGAATCAGGTCATGGCAGAGTAAGTGCTCCTTCAGTGTTCAGTGTAATAGTACTGAATTAAAGGTACTGAATGAAAACTTTTGCACACACCCAATTTTTTGTTTTCCCAGTTCGATAATGGTGCAGTTTGTCATTTTTAGATCCTGCTGCTTCCTGCTAAGTGAATTTGAAAGAAATGTTTGACAAGTCTTCCCTTTTCTCCAATCGAACTACAAATGCTAATTTCTGGGCCAGAAAAATATCAATAGAAGCTTTAAATAAAGAAACTAGTCAAAGTCAGTGCATAGCAGTTTTTATTATTATAAGGTATCAGATTATTACATGTTTTTTGACTTGTGTGACTTATACCATCCGCAACATAATTTTTATGTTCCTAGCAAAGGATTTTTCTACTCCGAAAAACAATTAAATGTAATTTGGCTTTAAATACAGTTGTGCGCAAAAGTTTGCATACCCCTTGCAGAATCTGCTAAATCTTAATACTGTTAACAAAATAAGAGGGATCATAAAAATACACGATACATTAAGAGCCAGGAGGATGTAACCTTTGAACAGGGTGATCGATGTAAATTGTTAGTATTTATCTTCTGGGAGACATGTAACTATCTTATTTAGTGTCTGAAGGGCAATACTAAATGAAAAAAAAAAAAATCTTTAAACAAAATAATAACAATTTACACTGATTATCCTGTTCAAACGTTTACATCCCCCTGGCTCTTAATGTATCATGTTACGTTCTTGAGCATCAGTGAATATTTGTACCTTATGTAATAGTCATGTAGGAGTCCCTCATTTGTCCTCAGTGTGAAAAGATGGATCTCAGCATCATATAGCCGCTGTTGAAAAGGGGTCAAATATGCAGAATATGCTGAAAAAGCAAAGAATTTGCAGGACCTGGAGGATTTTTTTGAAGGACAGGGGGCAGTTTAACTGCTCAGGACAAACAAGGGACTTATGAACAACTATCTCATAAAACAAAAACAGTCATGGGTCATCCAAGCAATGACACACAGTATTAAGATTCAAGGGTATGTAAACTTTTGAACGGGTAATTTTTATAAATTCAGCTATTATCTTGTCTTGTGGACTATATGTAAACATCTGTTATGTGAAATAGCTTATTCAGGGCAGCACTAAATAAAAAACAATATGGGATATTTATGATCCATCTTATTTTGTTAACAATATTTAGATTTAACAGATTCTGCAAGGGGTATGCAAACATTTGGGCAAAACTGTATGGCTGTTTAAATGTTTTCTTATGACTGCACTGTGTCGAATTTAGTAATTAGAATAATTGTTATAATTCTGTGAAACATCACTGTCACCACTCCTTACATATGCATGCAGGAAATGTGGACACTACACCCACAATGAACAGTTGGTCTTCCTGTCTTCTGGAAATATCATGTTAGTTACTCTGGTCACAAATGGAGAGAAGAATTTCCCAGGCTTCAGAGCAAAATACTCTCAGGTACCTTCGGAAATCCAAGGTACAGTTACAAAGTGATGTTAGAGGAAGAACTCTGTAGCGCCTTTGGGTTATATTGCAAAGTTCTTACAATGAAGAAACTCTCTAATCTCTTCTTTCAGGGTGTGGTGGGAAACTAACAGGGATGAAAGGCACATTTATGTCTCCAGGCTTTCCCTCCAGTTATCCCCCTCAGATCCAGTGTGTTTGGAACATTAAAGTAACTAAACCAATTCTTTAACTGGGGATGCACATTGTGCGGGGTCATATAATAAAACATTTTTGTTGTTTTTTCCATTTTTTTGTTAATCCATCTCTATGCCCTCTCTCAGGTTCCAGATGGAAAACACATCATCATAAATTTCAACAAGTTTTCACTATCTGATCCAGGACAGAGCCCAGACAACTGTTCTAAAGATTACCTGGAGATTAATGGCAACAGGTTAGACCTTTACAGAAAGCAAAGTTATTTTTATATAGGTTAAGTAAGTGAAACCTTATTAACTGCATTAGTTAACATGAGCAAACCAGGAACTTCAGAATTAATACACATAAGAAATGTTAACAAAATAAAAATGAAGGGACATGATGGGTTGTGTGATGTGGCATATTACCACCATAAAGTTATTTTGATGATTATTTTCCAATAACAGCATGCCCTGAAGTGTTTTATTCTTCCTATTCCATAGAAGGTTGCCAGCACTAACAGTTTAAATTTATTCAAGAACAACAGATACTACATTTTATCCATTTCTGGTTACAGTTAATGTTGTGGAACGTCTGTGAAACATGTTTTAACTGTTATGGCTTACATTCTGGCAGTATTTCTCTCTCCCGAACTTAATAAAGCAGAATACAGTGCCCTCCACTAATTAGCACCCATGGTAAATATAAGCAAAGAAGGCTGTGAACCTTTGCAAACACAGCCTGTGTTTGCAAACACACAGTTAAACAAGAAAGACAATTTTTCACAGCCTTCTTTGCTCATATTTACCAAGGGTGCCAATATTAGTGAAGGGTACTATAATGCAGCTTGTCATGTTAGAGTAATCGCAAAGTGCAAAGTCCCCTGTCCTGAATACTTTACAGTTACAGCTTAAACTTAGTTACTGCTTTATGCCTGACTGTTACAAAGCATCTTCTCACAGTTACACAGTTACAGTTATAAGTTGCTACTATAGAAACAATAATGTGTTAGAATGAATGCATTGATATAAAATGTAATTTGCTTTGCAGCTGGCTCTACTGTCAGAGCTGCTGTTATAGAAAATGTATCCACAACTTCTGAAAAGTCAGACTGGAGAATTCAACAGCAGTATGCTATCAAGTAAAATAAATTCAGATAATTTAGCAAAACAAGCATTTTCCTGTTACTAAATGCCCTAAAACTTCCTGAAAAATATTGTAAATATTGGAATATGCTTTTCAGTCTCAGTTCTGAATTTTGCCAGTTAACAACCACAACTGTTGTTACTTAGCTGGATTTCATTTGACTGATTTCATTTAATTTCATTTAATATCAATTAACACCAGTGTCGGTTACTTTGTTAATGTTATTTATTGTGTATTAATGCTGAAGTTTTTATAAGCACATTAAAATAGTGATGTCTTCACATTCACAAAGTATTTTTCCTATTAACATAATGGCTCAAACATTTCCACGTAATTCTGCTAGGTAATATATTTAATTTCTTATGTTAAAGGATGTGTGGACAAAACTCTGAAAACATACCCCTCATCATCAAGACCAATAAGACAGAGATCAAATTCTTCTCTGACATGTCCTATGTAGATAAGGGCTTCGCTGCGCAGTTTGAAGCCTTCGAACCCTTTGATCGTAAGTTCACTGCTTATTCTAATTGTGTATTTTTTGACTGAATTTAATAATATGCATGAAAATAAACATATGAACATGCTAATGCAATAGTCATAATGCTGTAAATATGCTTGTTTTTAATGTGTAGGTTGCCCTGAAAAATTCCACTGTGAAAATGATGCCTGCATTTCTCAGAGGCTGAAATGTGATGGTTATGATGACTGCGGAGACATGAGCGACGAGAAGAACTGCGGTACGTTCAGATCCTTCACTTTTCATTTTAAAGGATCAGTTGAGCCAAAAAACGAAATGTTCATGATTAGCCTAGACATTTTTGGTATCTGAAGTTTTCTGAAGTTTAGTTTAGCATAGAAGCTATGAGGCTGATCTTTTAACTATACTTTATAGCTACCAGTTTAACACTGGCTTAAATCACACACTTGCCTTAAAAGACATTGTGTTGATTCATGTGTAATATCCATCAGTAATAACATGTGGAACCAACTGTAACTATATTAAAATTTGAACCACTTCTAAAATATAATTCTGCCTTCAAAGAAATGGGCTACACCTCCGTACAGATACAAACCATGAGCTAAAAGAAAGTGACTTGCTTTAAAATGGCATATTACTTAATGCAGTAAATAATGTTAGTTAAGGGAAATGTGATGTACAGCATTACCAATACATGATACAAAAGCCTGTTTAGTAATTATGTGGAAAGATGTTTTTGAGATATCCTTTTATCTGCACAGTCTGTAATAAGTCTCACATCACATGTAAGAACGGCTTCTGCAAGCCCAATTACTGGCACTGTGACGGGGTGAATGATTGTGGTGACAATACAGATGAGGAAAACTGTGGTAAGAATGGAAATAAAACATTAATTGTACGCAAATCCTTACAGTTTGGTGAGAATTTATAGTAATATCGTATTTATAGTAGTATGTGCCCTATCTGCAGGATACTGTAAAGCTGGGGAAGTACCCTGTCGAAATGGCCGCTGTGTCTCTGAGGAGAAGAAGTGTGATGGCCATGATGACTGTGAGGATGGTACAGATGAGTCCAATTGCACTAAATGTGAGCCCACCCAACACAACCATACACATTTTTGACTCTTAGCTTTTTTTGACTGGAGAATCCAGGAAAGCATTTAGAGAAGTGTCCAGTTTGGGAGGCTTGAGGTTAATGTTATTTACAGATGATGTTCTCTTGGCACCTTGTGGACAGTGGATAGGCAATAGAAATTAGGTTTCTCCACAGGGCTACTGGCTTTACTCTCTGTGATAAGGTGAGGAGCTCGGGGAGAGATTTGGAGTAGAGCTGCTCTTCCTATGAATTTAGAGGAGCCAGTTGAGGTGATTCAAGCACCTTAAAAGAATGCTCCCTGGTCAGCCGCCATTATGTATCGGGCACACCCTACTGAATGGAGACCCCAGGGCAGTCCCAGGACCCTTTGGATATTATATTTCACAGTTGGCTTAGGAAGAACTATTTACCAGGACTAGCTGGAATCTGTGGCCTGGAATAGAGAAGTCTAGACTAACCTTCTCAGCCTGTTGCCAACACAACCCACAATAGGATATGTCTAAGGAACCCGAATGAATGAATTAACATGTTTCACTAAACAGGATTTCCATCATTTTCTTAGTAAAATTAGGTTCCAAGGATCTCAGTCCATACAGGATTTTGTGATTGTTGCAGCTAAAAATGCTTGATTTTGCTTTTTGTGCTTTTTTGCAGAAAACGACTTGAATCTTGCAGTTGCACAAAATTGTTTTGCCGGTCTTTTGCGATGATGTTTGTCGGTAACTGAGGCCTTTTTAGCTGTACTCCTGTTCGACGCACATGAATCGAAGAGAGCTTTGGCTAAATGCGTGTTGTGATGATGTCACATGATGCATCTTGGCCTAAATCTGCAGAAAATCACTGATAATTTTGAAAAATTGCAAATTCCTTTGAATATTATGGCGTTTGCTTGATTTTGCGTTGATTTCTGCGATCAAAAATTGCAAAATCCTGGAGGGACTGAGTTCTTGTAGAAAGGGGTCAAATTGAAAAACAGTAGAATTTCTCTAATGAAAGAAATCTAATATGTTTCCCATGAAACTACTGATATTAGGTGAGCTAGAAAAGCCCATTTGTCGATTGTGGTCTTTTTCTTTTATGAACTACTGTACAGATTGGTGTAAAAGACGAATGAGTTGTCCTGCTGCCTGTTGCATAGTGGGACTTGGGAAAGTATAGTGTGACACTTTAGACATGTTTGATGTTCTATCAGAGTGGCTTATTCAGAAATGTAATAGTAAAACATAGATGTATTTGATCAGCTCTAGAACTAAAAGGTTCTTTAGCAAAAGATAGTAGTGTATATAGTAAAATAGTCAAATATTTGACCTTTATTTCTAAGACTGTAATTATATATTCTGTCTGTAACTTACATGTTGTTTCAAGCTATTAGTCTCTGCAGGTAGATTAAGGAGCTGGTTTTACCTGTTGTCTTGTGTGTCTAGCTATTGTCCTCACCTGCTCCGAATTTACCTTCAAGTGTAAGAACAACATGTGCATCAGCAAGCAGAACCCACAATGCGACGGGCACAAAGATTGTGAGGATGGTTCAGATGAAGAAAACTGCGGTAAGCTTAGATTAATGACTTTATTAAGCCACTTAAATTCACAACTACTTCAGTGCCACCTGCATTTGTGGCCAAGGATAGGCTTAATGTATTGTTATTCATGTGTAAAAAGCCCAAAATGTAAATGCACTAAATAATCCACCAAACACTTTAAATAAACAGCTCCAGGGTCTCCGGTTTGATCTTAACCTCGGGATAATGTCTATGCATGTTCTTGCTTGGTCTGCCTGGGCTTTCTCTATATCCTCCCACTTCCGAAAAACATCCCAATAGATGTATTGTCTGTGATAACCTTGATGATAGCACTATGTATTCTAAAGAAGTATAAAATGTAAAGTACTTCTTTATAATGAATGTTAAACAGATGGTGTATTTTCCACCAGTGTGTTGCCAAGAACTATGCATACTTTGCATACCATTCTCTTTTTCAACCGAGAAAGCTGGCTAGAATCCAGCTTGCTAGGTAGAGACATGTAAAATTCATAACAAATTACATTCATTATTTTGCTGGTTTAACAACATGCTGGATAGAAAGCAGTCACGTGTCTCTTTGCCCTTCCTTTGGTATATACAGTTGCGATCGGAATTTACATACTCATGAACATGAATGTCATGACAATATTGGGCTTTCAATAATTTCTTTGAACTGTTCTTTTCTTGGGCAGAATGATTGTACAACATACATCTTTAATAAAAAAAACAAGAATTTGGTTCACAAGTTTTAATTTATTTGGGTTCGTCTGTAGTCAACACTTGGTCAAAATTATACATACAGGGTCAACATACAGCACACCTAATATTTAGGTGAATGTCCCTTAGCAAGTTTCACCTCGAGCAGATGCTTTTGGTAGCCATCAACCAGCTTCTGGCAGAATTCTGGTTGGATATTTGACCACTGTTCTTGGCAGAATTGGTAAAGTTCAGTGACATTTGTTGGTTTCCTGGCCCTGGCTTGACTTTTAAGCACAGTCCACAAATTTTCGATAGGGTTGAGATCAGGACTTTGGGAAGACCATTCCAAAAGCTTAATGTTAGCCTTTTTTTATCCATTCCACAATCAGCTTTGATGTGTGTTTGGGGCCATTGTCCTGCTGGAACACCCAATTGTGTCCAAGTTTCTACTGTCTGGCTGATAATTAGAGTTTATGCTGAGTAATTCTAAAGTAGTCCTCCTTCTTCATTATTCCATCCACTTTGTAAAATGCACCACTGACAGCAAAACAGCCCCAAAACATAATGCTACCACCACCATGCTTAATAGTCGGTACAGTGTTTGTTACTCCTCCAAACATACCTCTGGTCATTGTGGCCAAACAACTCAATCTTTGTCTCATCTGACCATAAAACTTTCCTCCAGAATGCTTTTTCTTTGTTCATTTGGTCAGCCACAAACTTTACACGGGCTTGAAGGTGTCGATTTTGGAGCAATGGTTTCTTGGACGACAGCCTTTCAGTCCATGGTGAAGTAAAACTTGCTTGACTGTAGACAGTGACACTGATGTTCCAGCAGCTTCCAGTTCATGACGGGCCTGTGCCTTGGTGGTTCCTGACCATCCAAACCAGTTTCCTCTCAGCTGAGGGTGACAGTTTGGGTCAAGTGGCTACACTTCCCAATAACTTGTATTTATGTACAATTGTTTGAACTGATGATCTTGGATCTAATTTTTTAGAAATGGTTCCAAGGGACATTCACGACTTGTATAAATCCATCATTCTCTTTTTCATATCTGCACTATGCTCCTTGGACTTTCCCATAGTACTGTGTGTTGGTCAATCCAATACGTGCTGTCAAACAAACCCTTTTTATGTTGGCACAGAGAAGCTGCCAGCTGTAGTCACTCATGATCACTAACAGGAAATTAAGAGGGCTTGGTCTTGGCAAATTAAAGGACATTTTGGCTTAGTGGTTAGCACGTTCGCCTCACACCGCCAGGGTTGTGGGTTCGATTCCTACCGCTGCTCTGTGTTTGCGGAGTTTGCGTGTTCTCTCTCTCTTGCGTGTACTGCCGGGGTTTCCTCCGGGTACTCTGGTTTCCTCCCCCAGTCCAAAGACATGCATGGTAGGCTGATTGGCATGTCCAAAGTGTCCGTAGTGTATGAATGGGTGTGTGAATGTGTATGTGATTGTGCCCTGCGATGGATTGGCACCCTGTCCAGGGTGTACCCCGCCTTGTGCACCATGCTCCCTGGGATAGGCTCCAGGTTCCCCGTGACCCTGAAAAGGATAAGCGGTATAGAAGATGGATGGATGGATGGTGTTGGTAGGTATATTTTTGACTCTGCATGTATAGTTTTGGTCCTGTGTCGATTACAGAAAACCCCAAATGAATTAAAACTTTTTTTTTTCTATTAAACATGTATGCTGTACAATCATTCTGCTCAAAGAAAGAAATTATTGAAGGCCCAATATTGCCATGACGTTCATATTCATGATGCGTGTACAGTATGTAAACTTCTGACCACAGCTGTATGTATTGCATAGCTGTAGGAAAAAATGACGCATCACATTTTTTTTTTTATCCATTTATAGTAATATTTACTGGTGTGAAATGTCCACAGAACAAGTTAGTTCCTGTTATAAATTGTATTATAGTAGCTTTAATCTGCCATTCCCTCACCAGTCTTTCTTTTTCTCACTATTGAAGATATTAAGGCAAAAAAACAGCTTCTCATGTTACAGAGAAACTGGAAAGCACAAAGTCATCTGTCCACCACTTTGCTGAATGTTACAAAACATTGACATTGGAACCGACTTCTATAAATGTTAAATGATCGTAACTAGAGGCATGACCAATCAATCGGCACCGATAACCAGTTGCTGGAACTATCCAGTTATCTGCAAAAATCCACACCGATTGTTTTTCCTGGTTGCGTCTGTTGTGGCAGCGGCTGAGAAGTGTCCACTGTCCTTATACAGTATGCCTCTAGAGGTGAAATAAATACTGTCACTGACCAAATTTGTTGTGTTATTTGAAGTGTTTGGGTTTTTTTTTTCATTTTGGATGTCTCTAATTTTATTTGTTATTTGGAGTGTTACTTTTTGGTTCAGTTTGGATATATATCTTTAATTTACTTCCATATTTATTAATATTTAACTTGTGTGTGTGTATATATATATATATATATATATATATATATATATATATATATATATATATATATATATATATATATATATATATATCTTTTTTAAAGTAAAATACATTTTCATTGTACAGTCAACACTGTTTATTTTTGTAATACAGTTCAGCAGGATTTAAATTTGAGTGTTATGTTTTCATTCAGTATCAATTTTAAAAACTATAGGTTGATTAATTGGTAATCGGCAGGTACTGCCCGACTTAGTTATCGGTATCGGTAAAATCCATTGTCGGCCGACCTCTAACGATAACCTCACAGAAAGCATTACTGACAGAACTGCTGTTCTTAAAATCAGCAGCAGAAAATTAATCAGTCAGATCCCAGAACTCAACAGAACACAAAAACAAATATCAGAAATCCTGCCCATCTATGGATACTGCTGTGTTCATGTCAAGTAGTACCTCACTATGTGCCCTGAATAGTTATTTGTTTGTGCTGATTTCTCTTCAGAATGTGGTACGAGACCATACCAGTCCTCGAAGATTGTGGGTGGTGAGGCCGCCAGTGAAGGCAATTGGCCCTGGCAGGTTAGCCTTCACCTGCAGGGCAGGGCTCATGTGTGTGGAGCCTCCCTAATCAGCAACCTCTGGCTAGTCACTGCTGCACACTGTATACAAGAGACTAACAGGTATGTATACTCCATCCTGCTTTAAGTACTGATTCATTTTTTATTTTGTTTCATTGATTTATTGTTAAGCAGCATTAGAGATTAGTGTGCTGTTTTTAGAGGGGCTCTGAAATATACAAAAAAGCAGAAATTATTCTAAATAATAGAATTAAATAAGTACAGGAGTGCTAGGGAGTTATGGAGTTATTAATTTAATTAAGTTAACTTATTAAGTTAATTAGGGAGTGCTGTTATAGGAAAATAATCAACAACAGGGTGGTGTGAATCAGCTTGAGTTACCGTTGCCACATCAAAGTTATTATATTATTTTCAAATAATGGCCTTTAAGTGTATTATTCCTCTTATACACAGCAATTCACCAATGCTAACAATTTCTATTTGTTAATGGTGACATGGCATAATTGTTTTGATCCAGTTATAGTTGTGTTTAATGTTGTGGAATGCCTGTAGCACAAGCTGTGGCAGCTCAATGGTTAAGACATTGACAACTTTTGATAGAAGGTTCAAATCCCAGCACCTCTCAACTGCTCACTTGTATAAATGAGATAAATGTAAGTTGCTCTAGTGAAGGATGTATGCAAAATGTACTCTTTTTTTTTTTTTTAGTGTTATAAATAATAGACACTATGAACAGTTGTTCTGTCTCCAGCGACTCTCTTTTTTATCTCTCTTGAAGTTAATAAGACAAAAAAAAATGCACCTTGACAGTCCTCTGTCTCGAAGACTTTCTCATGCAAGGAAACAGTTACAACTTTACCCCTGACTAAAGTGCTGCCACTGGACACTCCTTACAAAAATGCTAAATAAACATTTGCAAATAAACATTTCCTCAAATATCAGAAATATGAATAAATGACACATATTTTTAAAATGTGTTTATATGGAGCATCTACCATACAAGTCGCTCTATATGAGCTCTTACTATAGAAATGCTAGCATTTGCCTTACATTGGCAACCTCAACACTCTCTAGCCTGGCCACATTGGATGTACTCTTTCTTAGATATTGTGAACATGGAATTATCCGAGGCAAGAATGCATGGAGCCACTCAAAAAACTCTATGGTCAAGGGTAATCTCTAAACTTAAGGGGCTGTTGTAATTGTTTTAATTGTTTTACATGTAATTAATTGTTGGATTATTTTTATTTTTACCCCTCCGATTGTCATCTTATTAGGAGTTCTGATATTATCTTATTTTATGTATCGTCAATAACTTATATGGGGAAGTGGAAAAAGAGTAGATTACATGGTTGCCATGGATGGGTGGGATGGGAACTTAAAAGGGTTAGACTGTTCGGTGGGTTGCAACTTTATTTTATATCAGTGTATCTGTGTATGTTAACATTGTTCACAGTCTTGAATAAAAAAAATACTAAACATATAACAAAGATTATTGTATGTCTGCACATCTGAGCAGATATTCCGAGCCAAACCAGTGGGATGTCTACCTGGGGCTGCACACTCAGAGTCAGGTCAACACAGCCAACACAGTGCATAAGGAAGTGAAGCAGATCATCTGTCATCCTGAGTATAGCCCCCTTAGCTACGATAATGACATTGCTCTGATGGAGCTGGACAGCCCTGTGACCCTCAGCCAGTACATTTGGCCTATTTGCCTACCTGCAGCCACACACATGTTACCTGCAGGCCAGTCTGTGTGGGTCACAGGTTGGGGTAGAATCAGAGAGGAGGGACGTAAGTATGAATACATTAAGGGAAAGAATGTTTTATTGTCTATGGAAAATAATAATGTGAAGCAATGTTTGCACGCAATGGAGCGAGCACATTCTAGGCGTCTTAGTTTTTATTAAACCAAGGAATATTTTGGGCAAATTACCTCAAATGGACATAATGCATTTTCTGTGACCCCAAGCCTTAACCACCCTACATTTAATTCCAGATTTATAAATTAGGACTAAGGTACGTTTGAACAGTTTATTATGTCAGTAACATATTTGTAAGCAATTAAAAACCAAAGGAATATTCCTCAAACCGACCTGCGAGTCTAGTGGGAAGAGTGAACTTGCATTACTTAACAACACCTTTTCAAAAGGGTGTGTTTGAAAAGGTGCATCTCTGCATCATGATACATAAGAAATAAAACATGACAGAGCATGTTCTTATAGGAAAACAACCCAGGCCAGGGTGGTGTGATAAGGCCCATCCTGAAGTAAACGAGCCTGGTCTATATGCGATGCATGGCTTTGCGTGCATGTGCAGAAGCAGTGGCTGCACAAATGTTGTCATGCACACACTTGCCTACATCTGAGCGATTAAATGTGCCAATCACTAGATAGCACGTCATAGCCAAAGCATTGCTGTCCATCAGGTTTCCAAGTCAGGCTGTAAAATATTTCACAGTGTCATGCACAGAGATGTTAAACATACTGATCATCTCTATCTCTCTTAAAACTTTCTGCTGTCGTCATGATTGTCGTCATGATTGTTGCCATGAGCTGTGTCTCAAATTGACCTTACATTCAAATGTATTACTTTATTATAAAAAAAAATTATAAAATATTTTAAGTATTAGTAAAGTATAAAATACAGAAGACATGTATGTAAAACAGAACTTTTGGTACATTTGAAGGCTACATGAGAGGTTATTAAAGTGCACTTAAAACACTAATTGTAATAGCTATTGTAACCAGCTAGTGTTAGTACTCAATAAAGGTCTAAAATAGTACTTGGTACAGCTTTTCATTTAAAATATTAGCACACAGAAACCAGTTTTGTAGTTATAGTGAGGTTTCTAATAACAGTTTATACAATAAATTAATAAATCAAAAGAGGAGATTGTAAGGGGTCGCAAACTCTAGTTTAGGAATCCTACATTAAACCCTTAACAATGTTTATCACATTAACCAATAAACTGTATGAACACAAGCACATGAGCAAAAAGGTGAAGAGCTAAATTTCATTCATTAATTTATCTTCAGTAACCACTTTATCCTGGTCAGGGTTGTGGTGAATCCCGGGGATACTAGGTGTGAGGCAAGACTACACCCTGTATGGGACAACACTACACAAGAGACCATGGACACACATTTACACTTAAGGGCAATTTAGAGTCACCAATCCACCTACCTGCATGTTTGTGGGAGGTCAGAAGAAACCGGAAAAAACCTAGAGGAAATATGCAAAACTCCGAACCCACCCCAACCTTGTTCAGGAAAGAGCGGTTGTCCTGCAACAAGGTTAATCCTGATAATACTGTTCGTTTTAATCCTGCCACATAAGGATATATATGGTAAAATAAACACCGAAATACAACCCCAATTCCCAAAGAAAGTTGGGACGCTGTATAAAATGTAAATAAAAACAGAATGCAATGATTTGCAAATCTAGTAAACCCATACGTTATTCACAATAGAACATAGAAAACATGTAAAATGTTTAAACTGAGTAAATGTACCATTATAAGAAAACAATAAGGTAATTTTGAATTTGATGGCCGCAACACGTCTCAAAAAAGTTGGGACAGGGACAACAAAAGGCTGGAAAATTAAGTGTTACTAAAAAGTAACAGCTGGAGGTTACTTTTGGCAACAGGTCAGTAACATGATTGGGTATAAAAGGAGTATCATAGAGAGGCAGAGCTTCTCAGAAGTAAATATGGGCAGAAGTTCACCAATCTGACCAAAAACTGCATGTACAATTTGTGGAACAATTTCAGAATAATGTTCCTCAATGTAAAATTGTGAGGACTATGAATATCAATCATCTACAGTATATAATATCATCAAAAGATTCCAAGAAACTGGAGAAATGTGCACAAGGGACAAGGGTGAAAATGATTCTGTCATGGAAATCACTGCATGGGCTCAGAAACACCTCCAGAACTCATGGTCTGTGAACACAGTTCACCGTGCCATCCACAAATGCTAGTTAAATCTCTATCATGCAAAGAAGAAGCCATATGTGAACATGATCCAGAAAAGCCACCATCTTCTCTGGGCCAAAGCTCATTTAAAATGGACTGAGGCATAGTGGAAAACCGTGGTCAGACGAATCGAAATTTGAAATTCTTTTTGGAAACCATGGACGCATCGTCCTCTAAAGAGGACTAAAGAGAAGAGATGCCATCTGTCTTTTTATCAGCGCTTAGTTTGAAAGCCTGCATCTCTGATGGTATGGGGGTACATTAGTGCTTATGGAATGGGCAGCTTGCACATCTGGAAAGGCATCATCAATGCTGAAAGGTATATTCACATTTCAGAGCAACATATGCTTCCATCCAGATTCAATCCCATCTTTATTTCTGAGAGACTCTGCCTGTCTAAGATAATCTTTTTATATCCAATCATGTTACTGACATGTTGACAATAAACCTAATTAGTTGCAAAATGTTCCTCCAGCTGTTTCTTTTTAGTAACACTTACTTTTCTAGCCTTTTGTTGCCCCATCCCAATTTTTTTGCGACGTGTTGCAGCCATCAAATTCAAAATGACCTTATTTTTTTCTTATAATGGTACATTTATCAGTTTAAACAACTTATATCTCATCTATGTTCTATTGTGATTAACATGTTGGTTTACGAGATTTGCAGATCTCGCTAATTTGATTAAGGGAGTGTAAAACAGGTTTGTCAGGAAAAATGTATGAAGGAATAGAGACGCTCCAAAAGCTTCTTAGAGGACACTAATAAGGTTGGAGGCAGTTATAAAGGCAAACGGTGGGCATACAGGTTGTCACATTCAAAAAGGAAAATGCAAACTTTTGAACTGATATCAATTTGTTTTTGTTTTTTTATATACTATTAAGATCTGGACACTATTTGAACATTATAAACCCAACACTATTTTAACACACTAAATATCTTATCAATTAAATGTATTTCTCTTCTTAATTCTGTTCTAAGCTTATGCACAATTTTGCACTCAACTCTACTTACTACAACTTTCTTCTCCGAGGCTGAATTTGCTCACTGTATGCACTTGTTTGCAACTTTTGTAGTTAGCTTATTCTAATGCACACAAGAACGGCTGTTGCGTTTACACTTTACATGTAAAATTAAGTTTATGTTTAGGGGGATTGTGCTTCAATTAAATTTAGACTTTGAGTTTGTTCTTTGCTCAGATTTAGCGTCAGTGCTGCAAGAAGCAAAGGTGCGTATCATCAACGAAACAGTGTGCAGTCAGCTGATAGAAGATAAGATCACGCCACAGATGATCTGTGCAGGAATACTGACTGGAGGAGTGGATACCTGTCAGGTAAAGAAAAGCAACTGTTTTCTTTCTTACGGCTTTTTCTATGTGTATTAAATCTGCTCTTATTTTAAAAGCATTCATCTCTCCACCCTAAGGGCGACTCGGGGGGGCCCATGTCCTTTGAAGACCCAGAAACCGGCCGCGTGTTTCTGGTCGGGGTCGTGAGCTGGGGTGAAGGCTGTGGCAGAAAGATGAAGCCTGGCATTTACACACGAGTCACGATGTACCGCAGCTGGATCCGAGATGAGAGTGGGGTATAAAATGCACGTTTGAGGTGTGTGGGACTGAAGGAATTCTGACCAATCTCAGCCACTTCCACAGACCCATTTTAGACCAATCCCGCCTGCTCCCCAAATAATTTTTATCTGGTAGCTTCAGCTGTTTCATCTGTATGTATGAATGCTTTATGTTTTTATTTTCTTATTGAATATGATAAATGTTTTATACATCCGTGTATTATTTCAAATGAGTTATGTTTTCAGGGACTGTTATAATTGGTGCTGATTACATATGTCTTAAATATGTAAAATGTAATATGCAATGTGTAGATTATGTGAAATATAACAGAAGGGTAAATTCCTGCATTATGTGCACTTATGTTAATTTCTGTCTTAAATCTATGTTTTGTTATTAATTTTCTCTGGCAAAGAAAAATATCATAGAAATCATTACAGTTTTGTAAAGGCTCCTAATGGTTTAATGGTTTAACTTGTGATATGGTTAATGGTTTTAGATTGCAAATCACACAGGTCCTGTGGTCTCTGATGGTGATCTTGCAAAAAATATGATGATTACATGGTGTCTATGGCGAATGGACAAAGTGGACTATTACCTCAGTAATAATGCTGTATTTCTCTGTAGTTGTCTATTTATGACAACAAGAAGACGCTTGTATTAATGCTTAGCTACTGTAGAGAGAACTGGCAAATGGTTTAGCAAGATACAACAATTCACATATAGATATACATACTATATCCTGGATAAAGAATGAGTGTAAATCGTTAAAACCATTGGATTCTGATGAAAAATGGTTGGTTTAAACCCATACTCATTAAAAGTTCAGTGTATTATATATAAACATGGAGGATGTACTGTGAGTTTGGGAGTTACTGTAAGTATAATTATTTTTAAATGGTTTGTGTTTTTCGAAGATTATAGATGTATAGACTCCATTCACCTCGATTTGCATTCCCACAATGTGCCTTATTTCTGACAGTTGATTTACAGAATAAATGTATTAATAGTTTTGTACGTGTTGTTTTTAAATACATTTATGTCTATATTACAAGATATTAGACATGAAAAGAAAGACGGTACCATTTGGAAGAAGGACCGGAAACGCAGGACGGTGCAGCGGTGTTATTGTTCCTACCCGTCTTTAACGATGCTAATTCAGGGTTTAACTAGCTAGCTGCTGTCCTTTTTATTATTATTATTATTATTGTTGTTGTTGTTGTTGTTTTCCTTTAACTTACGTATGGTAAGTATTTTAATGTAGTGTGGACATCGAATATAAAGTAGACAAAATAAATAAATTATGCGACATTGACTAAAGTTGTTTTTGATAAGCTAAGCTAGCTAAACGAAGAAGCTAGCACTAAGCTAAATGAGCTGTCTGATTCCTATATGCTCAGTGGATATTTTAATTACACAGGTTATGAGTATAAGTGTAACGCTTAACTTTAGTGTAAAGTGGAGGTTTTAACTGCTGTGAATGGGATTGGATGTGGAGGTTCTTGCTTGCTAATCGGCTAACAGAAATATTTGCAAGGATAATAATAATAATAATAATAATAAGCAATATGAATCACATTTAACGTTGCAGATTTACTGTTTTCTCCTGAATCTAACTAGCGGTCCAATCTAAGCTACATAACTATAATTAATTATAATTCATTTGAACGTAATGTGTCAGCCTGCAACTCATCATACATGTGTTGTTCAGATTAACTACAAGTGTTTAAAAAAGAAAAGAAAAGAAAGAATCTCACATTGTGTATTTCCTTTTAAGGTTTCTAAAATATGGAGTCTTTAGATCATATGCTAACAGAGCCCTTAGTCTCAGGGATGGATTATGATGGCTGTGTGATGGAGGAGTGCATGTTGGGAAACTGCAGAGTTCGGATACCAGAAGATTTTCTAGAAGATGTGAGTAACAAAATATTCTGGTACTTTGGATTCACCGATATACCAGATACAATAGTGGTTTGCTTTAGTACAAATTAAGTCTTGTGTTCACTCATGATCAGTGTCCTGCCTGCCAACATTAAAAATTCATGGCATTAAAGGAAAAATCCACCCTGAGTGTGTTGCATATTACTCTTTATAATTAACTGAAATGTAATCTGCAATACCATCAGTAATTTTATAGACGGTCTCCTACATTGCCAACAGTTCCATTCGACTACCTGTTAAATAGCGAAACCACTGGGATTTCACCTTTCGCATCATCTCGACCTGAAAGAACTGATGAGCAGCGCTTTAGTCATTCACTCTGTCCACCTGTCTCACCTCCTCTTCTGTACACGCTGCTCAAACCAAGCAGCTTCCAAAGCTTCAACTTTCATGCTAATACTGCCTTTGAGTATTACTTTGTCATCTCGTAGATCTCTAACTAGCCAAGCCAAGCTTCTGTAACTCTACTACTATATTGTATAGCTGCACTGCACTCTGGAACTTTGAGTCCAGGGTTAGCGTTTCTCATAAGACATTGAGCGTTGCTGGAAAATGATGAGTGTGAAAAGAAGCACTTGCTCTTTTGTTTTTACGAGTTAACAGCGAAATCTGATCATTATTCTATATGCTTTGAAATTCTTTAAATTTTTTCACCTGTTAAATACCATTTTTACTGTGCTAGCAATGTCACTCTGTGATGTCAGCCTTCCAGACAACTTCTCAAGGGAATGATGAAAGTAAATCATCAACCAGCATATTAAGATCAGAATCACTAAACACATCACATGCAGTATATTTCAATCTAAACATATTTAATGTGTTTCAGTGTGGAGGTTTAGAACGTATGCTGTATATGAAATCCAGTTCACTACTGATTCAGTATTTCAGGCCAATATCACCACCAGTACATTGTAATGTTTGTGTGTGTGTGTGTGTGTGTGTGTGTGTATAATTAAATATAATTTCTTGTCATTAAAGCATGTTTTTTTCATGTATCTGAGCAGCCAGAGATTTTCTTCTCTGTGATGAGTGAAAGCACCTGGTCTGAGGTTCTGACTGATGCCCAGAAACAACATCTCCGCCAGTTCCTACCACACTTTCCAGAAAATAACACTTCAGAGCAGGACAGAGTCATTAGTGACCTCTTCAATGGCCAGAACTTCTGCTTTGGAAACCCTCTGCACCTTGCCCAGAAACTATTTAGAGGTACTTCTCTTTCACAGTCCCACTGATAGATACCGCTACTCTTCAGGATCAGCTGTTATCATTGGGCCGAAGTTCAGTTCGACTCACTGTCTACAGGATTGGATGCTTTCCATATGATAAGACTTACTCTTTCACAAACCAATGGCAATAGCTGAGGTTGTTTGATAGAAAATAAAACTGGTAGGAAAAAAAGAGCCACTAATTAAATGTATAGAATAAAAATCATACACAAATAGCTCAGCAGGAAACTGTAGTAATAGTAAAAATTGCAGTTTAATGTACACAAAGTTAATTAACTACATTTATGTAAAATATAAATTATACCAAAGCACTGGTTCTTAAATCTGAAGGTTTTTTTTTATTGTTTATTGTTGTTTTATAACAGCAGCTCTGAGAGTAGTTCTGTCTGCAAGGCAAATGACAGAATTATATTCATGTCCTTATTAAGCCCCTAAGGAGCTGCAGCCCCTATTGTAGTCTTCTTCTTCTTCTTCTTCTTCTTCTTCTTCTTCTTCTTCTTCTTCCCCACTGTGAGTCTATGGCAGTCCTATGAACCGTAAGTAGGAAAATGATGAAATTTGGCACACTCATAGATATGACCATGAATAGTATCTGTGGGCTCTCCAGGACCAACTATATAGCTCCACCACTAGTTCAAAAATTCAGTTTTCAAATGGTTATAATTGTTAAACAATTTGCCCTAGGGAAAAGAAATTTAGTTCATCAGATTAGTCTACTCATGCTGATCACAGTACATATCTTTATTTTTTTAATTAAGACTCCACCCATTACAGTAATGACGATTTTGAAATGTACAGTATTCAGTTTTTTCACTACTCCTCGTTCAAATTTTGTCCAATTCTATTGGCTCAGATGATCAGTGGATGGAGCTGCATAAAAATCACTGAATATTGATATTCATATTTGTTCATAAGTTATGATTCAATATCTGTTAACATTCTAACTGTTGCTTTTGTGTGCTCATTCTCAACTTGGAAGCTCTCCTCAACATCAAGCCAAACGTGTGTCATCTGTGTGGTGCACTGTGATAAGCAATAAATACCAATTCTAAAGTTCCTGGGTTCGAGTCCCGTTTGGTGCAAGTTCTTAAAAGTGTGTGTCAAAGAGTTAATGTTGTGTCATTTGGTTCCTTTCTTTTGTGGCTCAGCATTGCACTTTCAAACTCTCTTGGCATGCAAATAAATGATCTGTTAATTTCCTGTTCAACTTTATTCTCAGCTGTGCTTCCAAATCTATCTTTTATTCATTCATGTACATTCTATTTCTCCTCTCTGGGCTCCGCATTGTGCTTGCTGCGCCTTTGATGCTTGGCCCCTTTAATCGCTGCCTGCAGCTATATTTCTAACATGTTTTCTTTTCTATAGTAACAGCATACACAGGGACTTGTATAGCGGACACGCCACATAAACAGAATAAAAATGTGTGGTTTTTTAACAAAGAATAACCTATAATTGTCGATGTAGTGTAGTTTTCTGCAAGGTGATGTTTATGTAACATTTATTGAAGGAGTCTCCAGTGTCAGTGCTTTGTAACAGTCAGTAAGTTTTCCACCACATGAGAGTCTTCAAGACAACGGAGTTTCCGTTTTCTGGAGTAAATGTTTAACAAACGCAGTAACAGGAGCTAAGTTGTTTCACGGATGTCCCACAACATTAACTGTAACTGTAATTGAATAAAAGGTATGACATGTTCTTTAATAAATAAAAAATAAAATAAATTCATTGCTTATCTTTTTCACACATTCTCAGTTGAGTTGGATGGAAAGGGGAAAAAAACAACCAACTGTAGTGCAAAACATACTTTATTACATACTTTATTACAAGGGTAGCTGCTTGAAGAAGGTGTAGTTTTTATCATAATTGTATTATTTAGTAGTTTTGGGATTTTAATCACTTGCACTAGTGCCATGAATTGATTTTTCACATGTACACATTGTAATTCACAAATGTGACTAAAGTGATCTAATAGTAGAGTCATGTTCATTTTAATTGACAGCAATCTTTGCATGTGCACATAGCCAGTCACGTTTAAAGTAAATTATAACATTGCTTAAAAATCTGCTATTTAGATGGCTACTTTAACCCAGAAGTGGTCAAGTACAGGCAGCTCTGCACAAAGTCCCAGAAAAAGCGTCAAATCTACTCTCTCCAGCAGTACTACCACAAACTGCTCAAACAAATCCTTATCTCCAGAAAGGTAACAAGCTGACGATAGAAAAAGATCTTTAAATGAAATGAATTTTAAATAAATTTTCCTTCTTCTATTGTGTGATGTCATTGCTTTATTTCTGGGTAGGAGTTGTTAGATATGGCTGTTCGCAGTGGGCCCGAGCTGGCAGTGAAACGGCGTTACCCTCCTCCTTCACACAGAGAGGAGCGAGAGCAGCGTGTGAGGCGCAGAGTGAGCCATATACTGCGGGACGTGAAGACTGAGTGTGGGGACAGCAACGTGTCCTCTGATGAAGATGGTGAGTCTGATGAAAAGTTTTGTCCACCGTGTTTGCCAAGAGGCTACAGGTAGGGTTCTGTGACTGCTAATTTGCCATTTAGATTGTCTGGACTGTTTGCAAACTATTTCATGCTAGAATTAGAACACATTAGAATAATCTTTATAAGAATTAGAACACTCATAGAAGAATCAACCATCATTATAAGAGTTGCTAGAAGAATCAGAACACTCATCAGAACAAGTTAGAAGAATTAGAACACTTGTTAGAAGTATTAGATCACTCGTTAGCAGAAATATTAGAAGATCATAAATCTTAGTAAAAATAGAACACTTTTGGAAGAATTAGAATATTCATTAAAAGAATCAGAGCACTCGTTAGAAGAATCAGAACACTGGTTAGAAGAATTATTAGAAGAATCATACATCTTAGTAGAAATAGAACACCTTTGGAAGAATCAGAACACTGGTTAGAAGAATCAGAACACTGGTTAGAAGAATCAGAACACTGGTTAGAAGAATCAGAACACTGGTTAGAAGAATCAGAACACTGGTTAGAAGAATAGAACACTGGTTAGAAGAATAGAACACTGGTTAGAAGAATAGAACACTGGTTAGAAGAATCAGAACACTGGTTAGAAGAATAGAACACTGGTTAGAACACTGGTTTGAAGAGTCAGAACACTGGCTAGAAGAATCAGAACACTGGTTTGAAGAAACAGAACACTGGTTTGAAGAAACAGAACACTGGTTTGAAGAAACAGAACACTGGTTTGAAGAAACAGAACACTGGTTTGAAGAATCAGAACACTGGTTAGAACACTGGTTTGAAGAATCAGAACACTGGCTAGAAGAATCAGAACACTGTTTTGAAGAATCAGAACACTGGTTAGAAGAATCAGAACACTGGTTAGAAGAATCAGAACACTGGCTAGAAGAATCAGAACACTGGTTTGAAGAATCAGAACACTGGTTTGAAGAATCAGAACACTAGTAATTTGTTGATCATTCTTTTAGACACTGCTTCTTGGCTGTCAACACCTCCATCCCCATCTTCTCCAACACCGACAGTCTCTCTCAGGGTTCTGCCCAGTCTCTCCACCCAGGACATGAAAACTATAGGTCAGTGTCGTATCCTATATTCACTCCCATCTTATATCAGCTAATATTGGCAGATTGAGAGAAGTGATTAATATTATATATTAGGGATGTCACGATACCAAAAATCTAGTAGTCGGTACCGATACCACCAAAAGTACACGATACTCGATACCAAAGTCGTTACCACGGTGTGGTATAAAAATAAAATTTAAAAAACTCTCCTGGAGGATATCCTCCTCTGGCTGATACAGGCAAAGAGGGGGGATATTTTAGTTATAAAACACTGTCTGATAATGAGTGGACGTGCACTCCTAAACGCACGCACGTGCAAACGCACGCACACAGACGCTTGGGCGTGCACACGCACCCACACACACCTTATACTCTGAATGCAAGCCTTAGTTTAAATTCATTGATACTGTGGCAGACCAAAAAGATTGATTAAAAGCATGAACATGTGAATAATTATTAGTGACATTAGGCTACATTTAGCTGACAGGACACGGGCTGAATGGCGATGCATGGTGGCCCATTAGGAGGTAGTTTATAACACTGCAATGCGTTAGCATCGTTAACAAATAACTGGCTATCGCTCACATTACATGGAGCATAACGTTAGCTGGTTTCACGGCCACAATGCCAGGTGCCTCAAACATACATAATGTAGGACCGTCTTTCAGGTGCTTCGCCAAATTCCAGGTGTTTCCTCGCTTTGTTTGAAATGAACGATAGCATCGGTTGCACACCAGAAACCGATATTAGCTTTCCTCTCTTTTCCTCTCAACAAGTCGGGGGGAGCTAAATTTGTTAAGCTAAGCTAATCTTTTGTAGTTTTTTCCGTGTGCTTGTAGGCGTTCCTCTTCTTCTTCACTTGTGGACCGACTAAAACACTTGCGCATATTTGCTGCCCCCATCAGGTCCAGAAGAATTGCAACCTCAGTACTTTCGTTACAATCGGTACCAACGGAAATGCCGAAAAACAAGTACAGTCACGTTTTAAGAATGTTGGTACCGACTGGGTACCGAAGTATCGGTTCTTGTGACATCCCTAATAAATATATATATGTGTGTGTATATATAAATATATATTTATATTTATTTATTTATTTCAAATTAATTTTTACATTTTGCTCCATAAAGATAAGCCAGAGCTGGGAGAGAAGGACTTGAGAGATATGCTGAGAAGGCACAGAGAGAAGAGGAAACGACAACCAGTTAGTTTATACAAACCTTCTAATCGCTACATCTGCACCCTGGCTATAACAAATCATCTGAATTGTTCTGTTTTTTAGATTTTATCAACCTATTTTATCTAACAACAATCCTAATGCAGAGAAAACCACCTAATTTAACAAAAAATATCCATTGATTTCCTCTTAAATGCTAGCATTCAAACAGTATCAGCACCTAGTACATTCACAAAGCAGCTTCCATTACAGTAATTGTTTTCTCCACTTAATAAAATATTTAGGATCATCCTGACTTGATGATATCAGACTTGCACCTGGGTGACATCATGTCACGAGTAAATATAGGCAGAAAAGGATCCAATATGGGTGAGCTTTCAGAGTTTTTTGTAAAATGTTCTTAATCACATGGATTGAGGATTGAAATGACAATTTCGGTAATGGTTGTATGTGTTATTTCTCCTGCATGTAGCCTTAATTGATTTGGCCTTGTCTAAGAAAAAGATTAGAGAAGAGAAAAGGAGAAAGAAGATGAGACCCATTAAAACCGAATCCGACGACGGCTGTGAGGGTCAGACACCGGCGGCCTCATTGTGTGCTACCATTACCGACAGCACACCTGCTCTCCTGCAGAGTGTTAAGGAAGAGTGAGCATGTCCTCCAACACACATACACACACACACACACACACACACACAATTACCAGAGTTTGCAGCCTAAGTTTACAGACTGATTAATGTGTTTTCTGTTCACTACAGAGCTATGGAGGAGTCCCAGAACAGCCCTGACACGGTGGAGGAAATAGCCATTAGCTTCTTTCATCTGCTGGAAGACATCCTTAGACAAGAAAATCTGGCGTCCTCTTCAGTGGTATAATCACCAAAAAATGCTTTGAGCAATCACTATTGCTCTTTATGAACATACTCACTACACTGATAACAATGTGGAGAAGAAATCTGAGCAAACTAGCAAATAAAAAGAAAATCTGCTGGAATTATTATATAATTTGTGTTAAGGCTGGGTGATATGATATTTAATATCAATATTGTGGTAAATTGTGTCACAATATGCTTTTCTGAGATCATGGATAGCTTTTCATGTTATTTAAAAAAAAATTCATTTAATTGCAAACAGACTGGAAGCAGCTTATTTAATGTAAAATTTTTGTACTTAAAAATCTTTTAAATTGTAAACTTTCAAATCATGATTTACAAATCATCTTTTTTTTTTTTAATGCAGCACTATTATATTGCTGGCAGTTGTATTTTGTGAAACATATTGTGTATACATAGAAAGTTTATTGAGAATCATATGTTGTTTTTTGTCATATCACACACCCCTAACTTGTATGTTTGTAAATGTCGCGTTTATAATAATCCCAGCACTTAGGTTTGCTTGAGTGGCATGGCTGACTAAAAATATTGAGCATAAGTTGTCAGTGACATGTGCTAGCTTGAATATTAGGCACCCAGACAGCTTCCTGAACTGTCTTATCATCTTATTTATCCAGGATCTAGCAACAGTGATGGAAAATCAGGCTCATTAGTGACTTTTTATTCAATTTTATTTGTATAACACTTTTAACAATGGACATTGTCATTAAGGAGCTTTACAGAAATATATAAATTCAGGATATAGATTTTACATTTATAAATGTGTCCCTAATCAGCAAGTCACAGGCGACTTGGCGGCTCCCTAAGGTGATATGAGGAAGAAACCTTGCGAGGAATCAGACTCAAAAAGGGAACCCATCCTTATCCGGTTACACCAGATAATGTAGTTATAAATAATTCCCTTCTATAAACGTGTACTACATGGTCAAAAAGTGCAACTGTGTAACCAGGAAATTCATTATAGTTTTCACATGAAGTCTATTTTGTAGAAGTTATCAACTGTTCACTGATTGAGACTTGAGTGCCAAACTGTTCGTGGAATTTGCAGTCCTAAATCTATAATAGCGACTGCAGTAAAGCCATGTTCTTGGTTTTTAAGTGGTAGCATCCTCAGTAATCTCATGCATCTGTACGTGGCCATCCTCAGCAGCAGCGAGTGATTTCCAAGTGATGAGATGTACCAACCATGTATCCCACAATGTGTGCCTGACAGATCTGTTGTTGTGTAAAAAACAGTGTGCTGTCCTTTCTTGCAGATTGAGGAGAAGGTACAGCAGTGGCAAGTCTCTGCTGCTAGCACACTCAACCCTTGGTTCTCCATGGCCCCCTGTTGGTCAGAGCTAATAGTACCCGCTCTACAATTCTTAGCTGGAGAGAGTAAGTGTAAGTTCACACAGAGGATTGTGTTTCTAAGCTATCTATTCAAGAAATCAATGTAGAGAGGTATATTTTTAAGGTGTTGGTGAACATCTCTCTCTCTCTCTCTCTTTTCTCTTTTTTTGTTGTTGTTCTTTCTGGATATTTTTTAGCTGGTTGTATGGCTCTACCTAGTGGCTTCATGCCATATGTGGAATTCAGAGAGCTAACCCAGCAGTGGAAATGGATTGGTAAGATGATAACCACTAAAAATATTGCAGCAAAAAGGTTTCACTGTTTAAAAGGTTTCTAGGTATAGTTTTATTAAACAACTGAAGCAAGGGTTCTTCAATAATCACAGATATTAATTGTAGCTACAATGCAGCCATCTTTTTAAAAAAATAAATAAAATAAATAATATTCTTCCCCTGGTGTCACTCTACACAACCATCAGAGTCTGGTTTCCAAAGTTTGAAATTATACATGAATTCTAAGTGAATTATAAGTTGGAAGTTAATGAAAGAACACTGGCTGACTGATTGGGTAAAATAGTTAAATTATTTTCAGTTCTAATCTGTTCTGTTCATGGCACACATCCACTTCCTGATGATGATGGGTTTTTTTGTGTGTGATTTTCTGCTCATCTTTTCAGGACCCACTCAGGACAGTGAAAAGGATCTCAATGCTCTTTGCATGCTTTGGCTAGAGTCAAAGGACCATGTTGTAGTCAAGGTATCTTTATGTACCACCAGTACCAATACTTTTGGTACTCAAATACTGTAACTATGCTTTTTCCATTGTTTACTGCTCCAGGTCCAAAGGTTATTTTTGGTTATTGCTTTGTGTTTCACACAATGTGCAACATTGTACTTTTTGTGTGTAATGCAACGTTATGTATGTTTATACACATTGGAATGGCTCTAGAATCTCAGTACACTTTATCTGCTGTGTGATTTTTGATTTTTTAACAGCAAGAAGGGGAAGAAGCAGCAGAACTGACTCCTCCAGCTCCCAGAGTGTGAGTGAGCTTTCAGTGACAGCCTTTTTTATTATTATTCTATTGTTCAGATTTGATGTGTTGAAACAGAATACCTTTCATTACCTTTTTTGTTGCATTTATCTAATGGCTGCTCTTTTCTTATGCCAGATGGACTGATTACGTGGTGAGGCCCAGCACAGGAGAGGAGCGGCACGTCTTTCAAGAGCAGGTATGTACTAAGGAGTGATTTATCTTCTGCTTATTAAAGCATGTAAAGGTGTGGTGCTTATTAAAGTATGTCGCTATGCAAATAAAACAGTTGAATTGAACGTGTTTCGAATGTGACTCTTGACTCATGTCTCTGACATAGGAGCAGCAACGCTATGACCAGCCTCACAAAGCCTTCACCTTTCGCATGCACGGCTTTGAGTCTGTGGTGGGGCCAGTCAAGGGAGTTTTTGATAAGGAGACTTCCCTCAACAAAGCCCGTGAGCACTCACTGCTGCGCTCTGACCGTCCAGCCTACGTCACCATCCTGTCACTGGGTAATATAGATTAAAAACTGTACACTTATTTATTTGAATATTTAGTCACACCAGTAAAGGTCATACAATAATTACTGAATGTAAAAATGTCTCTAGGTTATCGTTTATGTTGACTCTGCCTCTTCTATGTTATCAGTGCGGGACGCAGCTGCCAGACTGCCCAATGGTGAAGGCACCCGGGCTGAGATCTGCGAGCTGCTAAAAGACTCCCAGTTCTTGGCTCCTGATGTCACCAGTGCGCAGGTCCCAACCGCAGTAAACACTGCTCCTTCACTCTCTATATTTCTTTTCCTGGATTGTTTCTAGATATAAATTATCCAACTTTATGCTTCATACAGGTGAATACAGTTGTTAGCGGTGCTCTCGACCGCCTGCACTATGAGAAGGACCCATGCGTGAAATACGACATTGGCCGTAAGCTGTGGATCTACCTGCACCGAGACCGGAGTCAGGAGGAGTTTGGTAATCACTCCAAAAAACATATGTAACAATTTCAGAAACTTGCTCTGTGATAGCGCAGATTAAATATGACAATGGAATGCCTCTCCGAGCCTCAAATGGAAATGAAAAGAAGACTGTAAGCAGAGGACTATGCGCTGTAGTCATCCTGCAGAGGGACAGTCAGATTTGCAGAACAGATAGATGTTGTATAAGGACTAAACGGAAAAGCAGGTACCAGATTATGTTGATAGTCTTGTAGTGTTATTACCTGCTACTAAGGTTAGGCAATATGACTATATGATATTTATATTGTGATCATTTCCATCACCTAATAATCTTCATTGGTAGTCAGAATAACATATCAATTACTGATTGAATTTTCAAATCTGTGTACTAGTTTTTTCATTATTAAATAATTCTTAAATTATTTGATTTATTATATTAAAATCAAATAGCCTCCACAACATTGATATTTTGTGTTGTATGGTTATGTGACAGGAGGGTTAGGCCCAAGATTTCCAACTTCATGCCCATGTGGCTATAATGTATTACGTGCCATGTGGCTATAATGTATTACGGGTACTTTTATTTGTAACTCTAAATGTCCTGATCCATACCATATCATATAAATGTCTGGGAAGTATTCATATCATACTTGAGGCATATTAAAATGTCAAGCCTACATGTGACCTGTGACAGTAGCTGATGTTTGACCGTCGATTAGCGTTTTGTTTCACTGCAGTGTTATTTGCTTTATTTTCTTTCTAGTATGTCTAATTTATAATTAGCTTATTGCTGATGATGTGAGATGCTGTTTTTGTGCAGAGAGGATCCACCAGGCTCAAGCGGCTGCGGCCAAGGCACGAAAAGCTCTGCAGCAGAAACCCAAACCAACCCCAAAGCCCGTAAGTCCTACTGCACACCAACACAGTTACATTTTTATGAAGTGGTTTGTTTCTGCTCTGAGGAACTTTTTCTGCGGATCCTTTTGCCAAATTCAAAAATCCTTTTGTCCAATTCATAATGCTTCCATTCTTTATATGCACCAGTGGGAATAGAGAAACAATGTATTTGTTTGCTTTTTTTTTTTAGTCAAAAAACATGTATAAAACAGTCAGTGGAACAGAAGGAGAGGGGCAGTTATGCTTTCAATACAGTATACTTAAAAATGTTCCGATTTTTATTCATTTATGATAGTCCTGGATATTGTAGATTTGTACCAAGGAATTCATACTGTAATCGTGTAATCATGCTGCTGGTGGACTCTTATTCACAATATGCACATACTGAACATTCTTTTAACACACTTGCATTCAATTCACCCTGGACGTGTCACATTGGTGTGTGAGTGTCAAGTGTCAAGACCTTTAGTCAATTCACACTTGACATATCTCAGCTACTTGCACAAGAAAGACCAACATTAACCTGTTTTCCAGCATTTGATTATCAGTTATGAATAGGTGAATTTACATTTCCAGGGATTTTTTTTTTTTGAGAGAAAGAGATGTTAACTGTTTAATAATTAATTTAATTTAATTTAATTATTAAGTTCAGTAGCCACCAGAAACCCCCCATTTTCCCATTTACAAGTTACATTCATCTGTCATCATAAGGCTGTCTGCTCAAGACTCAACCATAGTGTGTAACTTCTTAAATGTTTTTTTCATAACTGTCATGAAGAGGGTGTTAATACAACAGACTTCGTGTATAGCACCCAAAAGACAACCTTACATCGCTAAGTCTTGTTTGATCTCAAGCCCTCATTACTAAGCTTGTTTTTTCCAAAGTGATCTGCCAACTATAATTACAAATACATTCACCTAAAAATGTTACAACAGTTCAATAGTGAATCGAATAACGTGTGTTTGAGTATGTTTGTTTAAATAAGTATGTTGGTGTAAATTGAGTACCATAGTGTACAAACACTTTGCTATGCAACTACATGTTGCACAGTCATAACATCTTTGTAGATTATAATCTTAAAGTATACAGCATATAAAAAATGTGTTTCTGTGGAGTTTACATTCGAGAATGAGAAACTGAATTGAAAATTGAATTCTGTTTCCCTGTGTTGGTAATGATGAGTATGATTACCATGCAACTGCTGTATTTTGCGACAACAATGCTGCACAGTCCTAACATTGTTATAAATTAGTTTGTGATTTAAATTAATTTCTCTGAAGTTTACCATGCACGTCTGAGTGATAGTAGAATGTCAGACATCAAAGTGGTGCATAAAGTGCAGCAGGATAAAGTGCATCTTGTGGCTTATGAAGTGAAACGCTGGTTAAAATCACAATCTGTTCTATAAGATAGATTTAGAAAACACTTCAGCGAACCCCTTCCTTTTTTTGTGTTATTCCTGAATCGGGGTCATCACCGTTCTACAATGACATTGTTCCTATGCTTATATTGCACATCTGTTTGAAATGGTAAACATCTGTTGGCTGAAGCGTTGTATATTGTCATATTTGTGCGTGACAGAAATCTGGAAACAAGGACGCAGCTGTGAAGAGCAGTGCTGCAGAGGGCCAGAGCTCAGCACCTGAAGGAGTTTCTATACCCACTGTCAGCTTACCTCAACCCCCCAGCACACCAACACCAAGCACTCCAGGCACACCAAAATCTCCACTACCCCCTACTGTGTCTACACCAACCAAAGCAGGAGTGCCAGATCCAGTCAAAACCAGTCCTAGGTTGTTAATGCTTACAAATATCTTACTAAATCTGATTATCTTACTGTATTTAGTTTGAAAGGGGTATTCCAAAATTTTCATTATTTTCTTTTAAATCTAATTTCGACTGTGCACAGGCTATTACCACAGTCAAGGCTTGGCAGGTTTCCCTGTATTTAGATAAGAACTTTCCTCAAAACTCACTTATAAATATATGGATGCAGTTGTTGAAATTTGTCAAAAATATTCTAAAATCTGAATTAAAAACTAAAACAATAACACTAACAATAAAGGTCTTAAGGCACGTATGAGAAAACATCTTAACAATGCCGGTTTTTAATAAATATGTAAGTGAGATTTGCTCATGTGCTACAGGTGCTGAAGTATTCCTTCAGTTATATTACTGTATCTGGTGGATGGGTGTTTTAGCATGGGTGTCACTGAGAGGAAGGTGGTAATGAATAAAGGGGTACTGATTAACATGGCACATCTGAAAATGTCCCATGTATATTTCTATGATCTCCCTATCTACCTGAGCAGAGAGCTAAGCGTGTGCTGCATTGTTCATTATCCCTCTAGCTCGTCCCCACACACTGCCCTCCCAGTGCAGATCCACATTAAACCACACCCCCATCTGCTACAATTACATTATTATGCAGAGATAATGTGTGTTGATTGATTGTACTTGCTCTCTGCAGCGTCCTCCTGGTGTCTCCTCCCTCCATGCCACAGCTGGGCACTTTGCTGTCTGCCACTCAGGTCGCTCCTCAGGCCTCCCAGCAGGCCTCGGTGCAGCCTGCAGCTCGAGTGGTAGCTCATTCAGCTTCGCAGGTTCATGTAGTTACTGCTCAGCCCAGCCATTCTGCTGCTTCTGCGGGTCAGGCAGCCACACTGATCCACCACCAGCCCTCCCACCATATCAGACTGCCTGTCAGTGTGGCCCACAGTAAGGGCATTGCCCAGGTGAGATCAGCACTCAAGCCACCATTAGGTTTATCATTTTAGGAATGTTGTAAATGGTTGACACTGTATCTAAAATCACTTCTTCCTTCACACATACACTATTTACTACAGGGGTAGAGGTTTAACAATACACTTCGGTCGTGATTCAATTCGATTTACAATACTGGCTTCACAATTTCGATTTGATTTGATTTTCAATATATTTTGAACAAAATTTTGACGATCCTTTTTTTTTATTCTAAATGATAAACAATGCAAAACAATGTACATTTTTGTATGTATAAATGAATCAAATATTGTTACACACAGAGGTTTACTACTGTAAACTAAATAAACTACAAGTTCACCAGATCTTAAAAATAACTAAATGTTTCAATTGTCCCGAAAATGTTGAATGAATTGAGTGTCTGATGTGAGGACTTCAACTTAATGAGCTCCATTCATATATAAGAGCTCCAATGTCGGCTAAAGTGCTTGATTTCCGGGGCCTCTGGTGGTGTTTGGAAGCTATTGAAGAACTCATTATAATGGGTCGTGTATAATGTATAACTTATAACATGTGTTGGTTATTGCAGCCCTGGTTTATCAGGCTATTGCACACAAGTGCAAATTATCTCACAGGCTTTCCACAAAATAATGTGATCACGTGACCCATGTGCTCTATTTTAACTCTATGGGTTGTGCAGATTAGGACCCCTGATATTTAAACTGTGCGACTATATTACATGAATAATTAAAGGAATGCTGATTTCCACGATGCACATCATATTTTTGTATCCCGATGCATTGTCACGATCTATCTTTACATCCCATACAATGGTATTCAACTAAAATTTATAATTGTCCAGTTACATAAAATTGACACTTAATGCAAACATAGTGTGTAATTGTGGTGTACTGGGGCATTATAGGTAATAATAAAGTGCACTATCCAAGGAATATATTTGAAACATTTGTGTAAAATACTCAGGATAGATTTTAATCTGTTCCATCCAAGACATTTTGTAGAACCCACTATGAGAACACGCCAGTGTATTAGAATTATCTTCTTCTAACTCAAAAGATATCTTGTATGATGATAGGTCTTTTGTCATGTATGCAGGCTGTGGTGACTCTGCCTTTGAGGAGCCAGTCCACAGGAAGTCCTATCCAGGTGCAGGCATCAAGAGCTCAAACTGGCATCTCTGTGCCAGGTCTGGCTTCTGCTGTTGCTGTCAGTAAAGCTCAGAGCAGTTCTCCAGGAAGCCCTGCTCCCAACATCCCATCTCCTGCATTGCTGCAAGGGGTCACCAGCCAGAACATCATCAAGCAGGTACAAACTCGCACTCGTCTTTTATGTAGATGTATGTACTTCACTGTGTGTACTTTTATGTATAAAAATGAAACTGAAATCTTCATTGTTCCAACACAAAATACCACCAGGTTGCCATTACTAGCCAACTGGGTATGAAAGCCCAGAACCCAACAGGCATCCCGCTGACGGCCACCAACCTCCGTATTCAGGGTAAAGATGTGCTGCGCCTGCCACCCTCTTCAATCACCACCGACGCTAAAGGACAGACGGTGCTGCGCATCACCCCGGACATGATGGCTACTCTCAAACTCACCCCTGACATGCTTACCAGTGCCGGCAGCACCACTGCTAAGGGCATTTCTGCCACCTTGCACGTGACCCCGCAGCAAGCCCCTCCCACTGTTTCATCTAACACTGTCCCCCCAGCCACCGCCGAGACCCTGACTGCCAAAGCTTCCTCTTCCCTGCCAGCACCAGGCACCGCTACCCTGGTGAAGGCCACGTGTGACACTGCTATCCGCCTCATGCCCGCCCTGGCCGTCACTATGGCAGACCCCAAAGCCCGTGCCTTCTCCACTGTCACCCCCTCGGACTCGAAAGCTGGTGGCACCACCATTCGCATTGTGCCCAGCCTGGGCGTGATACCACAGAAACAGGGTCAGACAGTTCCAGTCACTACCACTACAAGCGCAAAGCCTGGCACTGCTTCTTCAGGGGCAGCCACGGTTACCATAGCAACCAGTGGAGTGGCAGGGGCTAAAGGGGTGACGCTGGGCACTTCTGCTGTGGGTTCACCGCTGTCTCTGGGCACTGCTACAGCCACAGTGAGACAAGTGCCGGGAACTGCTACAGTGGTGGCCACACAGCCAGTAAGCATTTACCATTTACATTTACATAAATTGGCCAATACATCCAAAGTGACTTACAGTAGAGAGGGGATGCACCAGTTGAGGGTTAAGAGCTTTGCTCAAGGGCCCAACAGTGGCAACTTTGTGATGCTGTGATTTGAAGACATGACCTTCTGCTCAGTGGTTCTGAATATATTTATTTATTATTTTTCTTTATTTGTATGATTAAGGACAAACCTAGACAAACCTTTGAAGATGTAGTTTTGGGGGGAGAATTGAAATGTTCCCAAGAAGATTTTGCTGTCCAAATTTTGCTTCAATCTTGCACTTGAGCTGCAAGGCTATGTTACTAATAACTGAGGAATGTTTATAGCTTCCAGTGTACCACTGTGCAGACTGCAGACGAAATGATCACACACTCATCAGTAATATCTTACAATCTGTCTTTAAAAATGAAAACGTGAATAAATTTGGAAATATGTTATGCACTTTGAAATACACTACCGGTCAAAAGTTTAGAAACACTCGTACTTTATTTTTATTTTTTTCTCTCCACATTTTAGATTAATATTAAAGTCATCAAGACTCTGGAGTAACACAAATGGAACTATGGGAATTATCTTGTGATAAAAAAAAAAATCCAAAATAAATCAAAATAATTTAATATTTCAGCATCTTCAAAGTAGACACCCTTTTTGCCTAGAATTTTCAGAAATGTATTCTTGGCATTTTCTCAACCAGTTTCTTGAGAAATCCTGTGCCCCACCATATCCCATGCCAGTTCCCACCCATGCTGGACACTTATTGGCTGCTTTTTCTGAATATTTTGCTCCAAGCCATCCATTTAATAAATATATTTTTTGTAAATAAAATGTTAGTTTTCTAATGAAAAAAAAATAATATTATGTTTTTGTCTACAACACCTATTTTAAACATTCATATATGTACATTCATATAATCACATACCTTCAGATCTAAAGATTTTTAAGATCATGAGAAGCATTTAAACATTTCAGTCAAGTGTCTCCAAACTTTTGACTGGTAGTGTTTGTTTGTGTGTGTGTGTATGTATGTATTTATGTATGTATGTGTGTATGTATATATGTATGTGTGTATGTGTGTATATATATATATATATATATATATATATATATATATATATATATATATATATATATATATATATATATATATATATATGAATGAGAGAGAGAGAGAGATCTATCTAGATAGATAGAGATATATATAAAAATCTGGAAATGTATTCAAACTGGGTGGCATTTTCAACCTCAGTCTGAGCCTCACATAGAATGACACCAAATTTTCTGAAGAAGAAATTTGTCAAGATGTCTGCTTCGACTTTTTTTTCCCCCAGAAACCACTTCAGCAAGTGTGTTTGAGATTGTGATATGTGAAATGATGTGTTAGGATTTCATCATGCAGTTTGCACAGTGTTAAACTGGAAGCTATAGGTGTTTCATTAGTCCTTGTTACTAACTGCCTATTTCCTCCTCAGGGGAAGTTACCTGCAAGGATCACGGTGCCTTTGTCTGTTCTTAGTCAGCCTCTGAAGAGCAAAAGTGTGGTCACTACACCAATACTGAAAGGAAACATCAGTACTAAGTGAGCTTTTTAATTATTTCTACTTTGGGTAAAAATAAATAAACAAAACATGATGCGATGTGAAAATAATCAGTGACAGGGTGGTGTGAAGCAGAGTTACTGTAACCACCCTGAAGTTATTTTCCCAGTAAGTTTTTTTTTATTTCTCTTGTACCACAGACATTTTTCAATTAAGAATTTTTTTATTATTATTCATTGAATATCCTGTGTTGCTGAAGACTTTCCCATGTCAGAAAACTTAGTTACAGCTTTACCTTTTCCAAACAAAATAAATGTCTCCTCACACAAAACTTAACAATATCAACAGTTACACACATTTTAAAAATCTGTTTACGTATAGTGTCCACAATACGAGTCCCTGTATAATTTATTATAGAAACAATAATGTATTAGAACAAGCACATTAATATAAACATTGCAACTATTGCCAGAGCTGCAGTTACTGAAAATTAATCAACACCAATCAGAATTGAGCATTCTGCAGCACTGTAGTATAAGAATGGATGGAGACAAGCACATCTGTTGTGTTGTAATCTGGTGTAGGATGAGAATATTAAGAGTAGTTAAATCCATTACAGTTGTTTGAATGCTCATTTTGTTACTAGCTAACTAACCAATTAGTAGTAAGTGTGTGGGTTTTTCTTTTTTGTTTCCCCGACAAACATCAGTCTGAATTGATTTTTTGTTTTTGTTTTTTTTCTTCAGTGTCTCTTGGATGGTACACTGCCTGAGATTTGTGCTGTGTGCAGTCAGCTGTTCAATCATGTTAACATCTTCTATTAATCTTACTTTCCTGTTTGCATGCTATTTGACTTCTTGCCCTTGACATGCTCATAGTTACTGAAGTGTACACATTAGGCTCAAGCTGTGTGTGTGTCTGTTTTGTTTATATGAAAATGTTGCAGATGGTACAAGAAGATAAGAAGATCTAACTGCAGGAGAAAACAAACACATGATAGATAAAGAGCTTTATTTTTTATTGATTGATTTATTTTTTAAGTAAACAGACTGGTATTGCTTTTAAGATTTAGGCTCTAACAAGCCATGAGCTGTTAGACACAATACCATTATTTTTTAATTGCCATAAAAGCTAAATGTGAAGGCAAAAAATTTTGCTTCTTGTAGCATTTTTGATGCCAGGTTGAACTTTTGATGCCACTTTTGATTTCCCCAAGCTGTTTATTATTAATTAGGAGGATCCCAGTCCTGATACGTAACTCTTGCTGCCATATTTAGTTCGGGGAGTATTGACAAATGCTCTTGCCTTTGCTGTTGTCGCAGAAAAAATCTTGGGGGGAAAAAAAGGAGGCAACTGTTTTCCCCAAACATATGTTCTACTATTCTGCCTTAATATTGTACTAAAATGCCTATTGGTGTTTTACTGTAGATGAAGGTGAAAAACAAGTTGTTGATTTCTTCTGATTACATCCTGGTCCAAAATGTTGACCTTCTCCCCCCCCACCCACGAACAAAAATGGCAGATGAACCAAACAACATATTAATCTGGAACGATTGACTGTTGAGGTGTTTTGAATTCTCTGATATTAACTGACACCGCCTGGAAGCCCTAGCCCCGTCCCAGATTAGTAATTGTTTGTCTTGTTTTTCTTGCTTGAAAGATTCAGCCTCACATTCTGTCAATGTGAATAAAATCTGTCAGTGTCGTATGTTTGACTTAGCTAACAGACGAGTATATATTTTATATCAGTGCACTATATTTATTCGGGATGCCTTGGTCAGAAATGGCACATTTTTGGTCAAAAGGTAAGAAAGGCGAAGCATTATGCCTGAAAAAATTTATATTTGCCTACAATGAAGTGTCAAATGTAACACTTTATAAATAATTTTAATGTTAATGATAATTAGAAAGTGATCAACACTGCTGTCATGCTTCTGTCAACACATATGCGTTCAAATAGTGCAATATCTAGTGTGTGTGTGTGTGTGTGTGTATATATACAGGGTTTAACCACTGGGAACTTGGGGAAGGGAGCTGCCGCTCATATGTTTGTAGTTATGATACAGCCTAATGTTGCTGCTTGGCCGTCTCATGCGACCCTCTCTGTGTTCTGTTTACAGTATCAGTAATCTTGGCAGGAATATTATCCTGACCAGCATGCCGGCAGGCACCAAGCTCATCGCCGGGAATAAGCCTGTCAGCTTCGTTACGGCTCAGCAGCTGCAGCAGCTGCAACAACAGGGCCAGGCCACACAGGTCAGTATCTTAACAATTAACCCACACTACTCCCACTCATATCTGAACCTTCCTAATGAGTTCAAACTAATGAGTTAAGTGATTTTTTTTTCCCCACTTCTCTACAGGTGCGTATCCAGACTGTCCCAGCACAGCAACTGCAGCAGCACTCAGCATCCAGCTCCCCTAAATCTACAGTGTCCACTGTGGTGGTGTCCACTGCCCCCTCAGCCAAAACAAACCCTGACCCACAGTGATGCCACCAACATCTTAAAGCAGAGTACCGCCTATCTCTGGAAAGTCAATGTTTGCCAGAGCTCTGGGAATGCCTGAAATATTGGTTGCCATTTGACATGGAGCTGTTGTTCAGTATAGTATAGAATCTGCAGTTATGGTAATCCATGTTGGGTGAAAAGGTAGATAGCCACCACAAATATCAGTTCACCTTGTAAAGAGGCATCCTGTTTTATGAATTGAAAGGCTTGCTTCTTATGTTTTGTATACAGAAACAGTGTTTCCTGTTCACTAAAACAAATATTTGTGTGAAATGTGGATGGTGTTAAAATAAATAACTTAAAATAAATAAATAAATAACGTTTTTATTTCTGCAATGCTAAATTATAATGATGTCATTAATTGACTTCAGCCCCCTTGGAATTTTTCCTATTTTTTTGCATTACAACCTGTAATTAAAATGGATTTTTATTTGGAATTCATGTAATGGACATGCACACAATAGTCCAAAGTGAAATGAAAAAAATAACTTGTTTTAAATAATTCAAAAAATTCTAAACGGAAAAGTGGTGCATGCATATGTATTCACCCCTTTGCTATGAAGCCCCTAAATAAGATCTGGTGCAACCAGTTACCTTAGAATTCACATAATTAGTTCAGTAAAGTCCACCTGTGTGCAATCTAAGTTTCACATGATCTCAGTATATATATACACACCTGTTCTGAAAGGTCCCAGCGTCTGCAACACCACTGCGCAAGGGGCACCACCAAGCAAGCGGCACCATGAAGACCAAGCAGTTCTCCAATCAGGTCAGGGACAAGGTTGTGGAGAAGTACAGATCAGGATTGGGTTATAAAAAAATATTCAAAACTTTGAACATCCCATGGAGTACCATTAAATCCATTACTAAAAAATGGAAATAAGATGGCACCACAACAAACCTGCCAAGAGAGGGCCACCCACCAAAACTCACAGGCCGGGCAAGAGGGCATTAATCAGAGAGGCAACAAAGAGACGAAAGATAACCCTGACGGAGCTGCAAAGCTCCACAGTGGAGATTGGAGTATCTGTCCATAGGACCACTTTAAGCCGTACACTCCACAGAGCTGGGCGTTACTTAAGAGTGGCCAGAAAAAAAATAAACGTTTGCTGTTCGCCAAAGGGCGTGTGGGAGACTCACAAACATATGGAAGAAGGTACTCTGGTCAGATGAGACTAAAATTTAGCTTTTTGTACATCAAGGAAAATGCTATGTCTGGCACAAAAACCCAACTCCTCTCATCACCCCGAGAACACCATCCCCACAGTGAAGCATGGTCCACAGATTTGAGACTATGTCGGAGGTTCACCTTCCAGCAGGACAATGACCCTAATTATACTGCAAAAAGAACACTCGAGTGGTTTAAAGGGAAACATTTAAATGTCTTTGAATGCCCTAGTCAAAGCCCAGACCTCAATCCAAATGAGAATCTGTGGTATGACTTAAAGATTGCTGTACACCAGTGGAACCCATCCAACTTGAAGGAGATGGAGCAGTTTTGCCTTTAAGAATGGGCAAAAATGTTAGTGGCTAGATGTGCCAAGCTTATAGAGACGTACCCCAAAATATTTGCAGCTGTAATTGCTGCAAAAGGTGGCTCTACAAAGTATTGACTTTGAGGGGGTAAATACTTATGCACGTTCAAGTATTCTGGTTTTGTTGTTGTTGATGTTGTTGTTTGTTTCACAATAAAAAATATTTTGCATCATCAAAGTGGTAGGCATATTGTGTAAATCAAATAATAACACCCCCCCCCCCCCCCCCCCCCCCCAAAAAAAAAAAAAAAAAAATTTTAATTCCAGGTTGTAAGGAAATAGGAAAAATGCCAAAAGGGGTGAATACTTTGGCAAGGCAATGTAATAATGTAAATACAAATATGAATGCTTTTTTGCATGTGCACACTTATTTGCATACTTTTTCACACATCAATTACATCCTTCTGGGAGGGGAAGGTCTGTCTCGTTTGCTGTAGGTGTTGTGTTTATTTTAGAAGCTTGATGTGAAAGCAGCCTGAAATTCAGGTTCTTCTAGGTGCTGAATAAAAGACAAAGCACTTTGCCACCACTTTGGAAAAAAGTGTGCTTTACTCACAGGTTCAGTGTAACTCACACTCATGCAATTATGCTGTTTTGCAAGACTATAAGCACATAAGAGATGGCTTTTAGGCACTGACATCAGCATTTTCTCACTTTAGAGTCAAAACTGTTTTTTGATAACACATTATTGTGGTTTTAACTTGGCTTATAGGGAAGCTTTCTGACTGTTTGATTTTGCTCTATGATGCCACTTAATCAAATACAGTCCTAAATATTAGTGTACTCTTTTAAATATTTATTCATGAATAATATTTATTCAGTCATCCACAATAACTGTTAACATGTTGGTGAGCATCGCACCTAGGTAGAAAATATTGCAGACTGGATAAACAAAAATGCGTGAACAAGCGGGATTGGTTAGAATTCCTGAGTGTAATTCAACAAGTCCTGCTCACATCTCTACTGTTCTCATTGATGTCAGCTGAAATCTTCTCATGCTAGTTACCAGAAGTCTATTCTTCATCTGACTCCTGGAGCAAAGCCTTCTGGGAACTAGAGTCTAGGTGAGTGGTTTTCCTGAGGCCAATTTCTAAATCCATCCTCTGCTTAACTCCAAACCTGTTTGTGATACTGGAAGAGGATGGAAAAATTATTTATTCCTTTCATTTATACAGGTTAATGATTTACAGCTGTGATTCCCAACCTTCCCCTGCTATCACATTCAGAAGTGTTTTCCTGGTTCTAACACACCTAACCTCATGTTTTGAGTCAGATTTGAGAATGATTTGCACTCACCACCACACTGTGCTGTAGTTCACACCCACAATCAGCAGAGCTACTGCGTAATGCCAACAGAAGCACATAGTAATAAACATGATGTTGCCATGGTCTTCCTCTTCCCACATGTCTCCATTTAGAGGATACAACACAAAACCAATCTGACGTAGGAAATAACTGTTAGTTCAGAGCCTTAAGAGGTACTAAATTACGTTCATAATGATGAGATCTTCTATTCATCTCTATTGGACCACAAGGTAAACTGAAGAGTGAGTTAACTGCGCTTAGACATTGAGCATACCTGATAGAACCAGGTGCCTTGCAGAATAGCCAGGCTGCTCCTGAGCACCTCAAGCAGACAGTTATCTCGCAGGAAGGCCTCAAGTATCGTGCTGGCTGCACCACCAAATACAGCCACTAGCAACAACGAGTGAATGTGCTGGTCCAGAGCAGTCCGATTGTGTAGATGGAAATAGAAAAGGAACCCTGGAAAAGAGATGACAGGAAAACTATTATAGCTTCCATTCATGAATGATGACATTATTCCCAGTCACTACACTAATTATATTCACTGCCGGGCAAAACTCTAACAGTTAAAAGAGAAATAAAACATTTCAGGATGTGTGGTGATTAAAAAAGATTCAGCTTTGTGGTGGTAAGAGTAACTCTGCTTCACATCGTGACACATTACGCCACCATGTCATTGATTGTTTTCCTATAAGAGCATGCCCCTCGTGTTTTATTGATTACATAAAACATGAAACACCAGAAACCAAAAGGTAACTAGCAGTGTACATACAAGTCAACCTCAATAAAAGCAGAGATCCAGAGAAAGGAAATGAATCAGAAAAAAATATCCTCTCCCATTAGTTTTTCTTCATTTCTAAGTATAAACATTGATTTTGAAACAGCTTGTGCTTTTGCAGCGTTGCAGCTTGTGAACATAGATTGTGGTGGAGCAGGATGACATTAATAACAACACAGCCTCAAACAAAATTGAGTTGAGAGCCAATCACACGACTTATTTCAGAGATGACAACATACAGTCATCCAGCATAAAATCTAGCAGTTTGTTTTAAGTATTTGTTACAGTGTTTGATATCATTGACCAGGGTTGCCAGGTTTCAGCAAAATTTCCATCTCAAAAACAATAGAAAAGACCTGGAACTAGCCCAAATAATTAATGCATTGAAAGATAGAGACACGTTTTTGTTCTTTTTCTCAGCCTTAGCATGGGAAACAAGTTCACTATTATGCACACACATTTCTGATATACAGACATTATCCACTCCATTCCTCTTTTCCTCTCCCAATGTTCGCAATACGTCTTACACTAGAAATGAGAAATGTTTCTGTTCACTATAATGTGCACTGATTGCATTTACACTGTCTTTGATTGTGAGATTTTATTAGATTTAATTCTGATTATTTGCTATAAAACAATATCTTGGCAGCCATGGTCTATTTTTTAAACTAGCCCGATTTGGTAACCCTGTCATTAACTGTCCTGTCTGCAGCTTCTCACTTGATCATGGGGCAGCAGGAGTCCTGCCCCCAACACACAGTTAATATTTGGTGCAGGCCACTGCATTAATAAATCTATGGAGCAGTTAGTATGTTTCCCAAGATTGTGCAACATCTAGAAAGGCGAGCAAATCAATGGAACATCAGCTTATATCTGTCAAAATGCAGGATTTAAAAAGGGAGAGAGAGAGAGGGAGAGGCTTATTTGACTGGTTGTACCTTCTACAAAGAGAGCGAGAGACAGGCCCAGTCGGTCAAGTCCAGCTGGTACAGGAAGCGAGGACATGGTGAGAACATCTGCAATGCCGGAGATGCCAAAGAAGAGGTACATGGTGCTGTGTTGCCAGTTCATTAGTTTCACCCACTCCCCATTAAAAAGGTGAGCATGAGGTCCATCAGGTACAAACTGCTCGGCCATAATGCCTGGAACAAGACCAAAACAAACTTACTGACTGTTACAACACCTTCCATAATTAGTTTCCATAATCTCTAAACAGAATGCTTCACTATGTCAACAATTATGTGTTTGTTATGTTTGTGAATAACAAAAAAAAAAATAATTAATGTATTATTATGTTAGATTATGTTGAGCATCATCCAAAATGATCTAATTTCTTCAAAATACACGTCAAAACCCAAAATGTTCATGAGTATGAGTTCTTCACTCACCAACAAAAGCGAAAAAGATCTTTAGGCTCCCCTCAATGAGGTCTATCCTGTTAAAGAATAGAGGCAGACTTTGCCTCGTCCCATGTTGTCTCTTCTTCCAGCTGTGTTGCAGCGGATATTTCACAGACCACCAGAAACCAAACAGAAAGAAGAAAGTGCCAGGCAGTGCATGTCCTTTGAAGTTGGCCATGTTTTATCTGCTTCTAGTCCTTTCTTCAACACTACACAAGAAAATCATTTGAGAATGAAAGATGATTCAAAAGGAGGAACAAATATAAACCTCACAACCCTGACAAACCTCTGTGGCATGTCCTATTTTGTGACACACAATGAAAAACACAATCTGTATTTCACTTCCCTCTTTAACTGTCTTCAAATTTGCATTGCTGTTTATGAGTTTACACATGACAAAGTTCTTATCTCCGTGAATTAAAATAGTTTACTAATACAGCGGAGTGATAAAGTTCTCCAAAGTGATAAGAATTTTAGGTCACCATTTATCCACTGCCTTACTCTGAACAGTGTGCATTTATTTGGCTTGATAGTTACAAAATGACAATTCTTTAAAAGATTATTTGATTACATACAAAAGATTACATACTGTACAGCCAAATGACACTCAATGTCAAAAACACGCCTGCTTATAGAAGGAGTCTCATCATTTTTACAAGTTACTACTATTTCCAAATAATAATGAAGGTATTAGAGGAATAATTACATTAAAATACAACTTTCTTTGCAATGATTTTTATTCATATATCAACTCTATCTATATGTCATATCGACATATGTAGCATGTCCGCATGTCCTGTTTACACTCTGTGGTTTTCTCCACCAATCTAAAAAAATAGCAATGACACATCTATATCAACAACTTCCCACCAATCAGATCATCTGCTACATGCCCCATGCTGTTGTGGCAACAATACACTTTGAGTGGGGGGACCCAAAAATTCCCCGAATTGTCAAAGTACTCTACTTGTGATGCATATACACTTCTCCCAGGGTTTCTCCCATTCCTGGAAATATTTCCTGTTGTCATGTTTTGTCATCATGTCTAGAGCCTCCAATTTTTTTCTTTTCCCCTTCAGTCTCATTTTTCATTTCAGGAACAAAGAGAAGTCACAAGGAGCGAGATCTGGTGAATATGGTGGATGTGAAGTGAGCACATTGTTTCTGGATAAAAACTCCTTTGTTGACAACGCAGTGTGTACAGGTGCACCACTTGTTTGGCTATATGAATACATATGAACACATGATACATAAGCAGTAAAGCATGACAGAATGTACTTCTATAAAAAAAAAATAATCAATGACAAGATGGTATGATGCAGCCATGGTGCAAAGAAGAGTTACTTTTACCCTCCAACCCCCCCCCCCCCCCCCCCCCCCCCCCAAAGTGGATTATTTTCTTATAACTGCATGCCCTGAAGTGTGTTCATCCTCTTATACTGCAGTGATTTGTCAACAATTCAACATATTAATGAACCACACATCATGCTATCCATTTATACTTGCATTTATTGTTGTGGACAAGTTTTTTTCCTGTTCTCATTAACTTTACAGCAGTTATAACCAGTCTTTCTCTCACCAGCTTCTCTTGTTTTTAGTCTCTTAAAGTCAGTAAGACAAAACCATACAGTAGCTTGTGAGAAACCGGAAACCACAAACTTTTCTGTTAAACTCTCACGTGGTGGAAAACTTACTGACTGTTACAAAGCGCTAACACTGGAGACTCCTTCTAAAATGAAATAAACATCTCTGAATAGAACACTTCACTATGTCAATGATTAGGCTATATGTTTTTCTTTAATTCGTGTATTATTAGTCTAAGATTAGCCTATGTGGATATATTCAGTAACTCCCTGTGAATGTGTTGTTACTATAGAAACGATAACATAACAGAAGGAGCGCACTGATATACTATAAATATTTCCACCAGAACTATTGTCAGCTTATACTATAGTTTATATAAAGGCTTTATTATTACAGCCCAGACTTTTTTTTGTTTTTATTTTGTTTTGTTTTTGAATGCTGCATGGTTCGTTTGATGATGAAGGTTGGCTTTAGACAGAAACTGCACTATTTGTATCAAATTTCCCACTCTTTTTATTGATCTATTTCGAAAGGTAATCACATTCATAGTCCTTGTCTTACCTGTGTACACTTGCGCACTGCTTCGACCTCAGACCTCCAGCATCACCAACATAAACTTTCCTTCTCTTTCATACAAGTTCCGTGATGACTTGCTAATACTGATCACTGAAACCTGTCTTCGAAACGCTCCTTGTTCTGTTTACACAAAGAAAGCAAGTTACTTTCCTTTCCCAAACCTACGCGACAGGTTTCCTGAAAGCTAATTGTGCGGTCACGACGCGCGCGTTCACAATCCCGGCCTCGTAATTAATCAAATAACTAAACCCTATCCTTTTATTATAAATTGCAACCTGGTGATTAAACGCATTACGTATTCACCTTAGATAATGTGTCAGCTATATTAACTGTAATTCTTATTTTAAAATCATTAAAAATCATTCAATAAAAAAATACAAATAAAAATACTTCTAAATTGCTCCTACCTGGGCTTTAATCCGCGTTGTCACACTGGAGTAACCAGTGGAGCTTGCTCACACACGTGTGTGTGTGTGTGTGTGTGTGTGTGTGTGTGTTGAGATGGAGACACACTTAGTTACCTGTCTACCGGTTCATCCGCCCCGCCTGCTCTGACCCTGTCCACCTCCCGCATAGATTTATGAACTCCTACTCAGTACATTTTTGCTTCTTGATTCTCCAAACAAAACCTACAGATGGAAACCCCTCTCTTTTTCGTTTAATACCCCTTCAATACCCCATGCGTAATGCCCTGAAATTGCAGGTGTGAGATCAAGTAAACACGTGAATAATGTGTGATCATATATGAAAAATAAAATCTCATGCATTAGATGTGAAAAATTATGACATGGGCAGAGTTTAAAAAAAATGTATGGTGTGAAATTTATAATACGCACTGAATGGCCACTTCAGTAGGAACACCTGTACCCACAGCTCACTTCAATTCAATTCAATTCAATTTGTATAGCGCTTTTAACAATGGACATAAAGCAGCTTTAAAGAAATATATAAATTCAGAATATAGATTTTAAATGTATGAATATATCCCTAATGAGCAAGTCAGAGGCGACTGTGGCAAGGAAAAACTCCCTGAGATGCCATGAGGAAGAAACCTTGAGAGGAACCAGACTCAGAAGGAAACCCATCCTCATCTGGGTGACACCGGATACTGCGATTATACCTAAATAATTCCATTCTATAACCGTGTACTACATGGTCAAAAAGTGCAATTGTGTAACCAGGAGATTCATTACAATGTTCACATGCAGTCTATTTTGTTGAACTTAATCCACTGCTTTAGTCATCTATACAAACTGTGCATTCAAATTAATTTCAGTACAGAGTTACACATATAGTGACATGTAGAGTGAGTTTATGAAACAGTATACTGTATGTTTGTATATATCTCTTCAGAGCTTGGTTATTGAATGGGTGCGGCTGTTGTATTTCAGGTTAATGTTTAAACCATCTTCATGGACGTTAACAGACACGACGTGCCTGAATGAGCAGAGACAAAGGGAACTTTGCTCCTGACCTCAAAATGCATTTTTAATTGAGCCATGCAGAAGAAAGCCTTAGCGTCACCTTAATCTGAAATGAATCTCATGATTCATCCATTAGCTCCTATCAAATCGACAGCCCAGAGCACAGATCTAAGACAACATCTTCCATATCCATGTAGTCACCGAGCACGTAACAGCACTCTTACAAGCTGGAGATGAAAAGCATTTCAATCTTTTATAGTATTTGTGTCAGTTTGGCTCTTTCTTGTGACTGAGGCTTCTACAGACCTTAGTGTTGAAAATGCTGCCTTTGAAAATAAGCATGAGGGCATCTTCAGTGTACAGTTACTTGTCATTTTAAAAGAGAGCTGAATAATTTAAGAGTCCTGCATGACATAGAAATTACAACAACACTTACAGAAACGTCACACAAACTTAACATGTGAATAATCACATGATACACTTGTGAAATTTGATCAATATTGTGACCTTGGTGTTTAATCTGGTGTTTTATCTGCAGTAAGATTGAATGGTAGTTAGAACCATATAATGTAAAGATCATGATGTGGTTTTTAGACGTGTAGGGTATTTCTATTTCACATGTGGTGCATGTGGCTTCATTTTTCACATATTCACATATACACATGATGTCACATTTCCGTGAATTCACAAGGGCAAAACCCCACATGCTCATATGTGAAAATGTTATAATCACGTGTGAAATGTATTTCATTTTTCTGTAAGGAGAAAGACACCAGATACACGAAACAAATTATGTACAATAAAATGTTTACACATATGAAAAGCTATATTGAAAATACAGTTCCACTGGAAAATTTGGATAAGTCACTATAAAAACAAGTTCAGCTGAGAAGTTGGGACAGTAATTTAGAATGTCAAAAATGTAACTGCTAAAAAAATGTAGCTGACCTAAATGTGTTCATGGATATACAGTGGTGCTTGAAAGTTTGTGAACCCTTTACAGTGTAAAACCGGATAGTTCATTTAACTCAAAAAATTTGAGGAAAATAATTACCTCAAAATTTTTACATTGATAAATCAATTTCATTAAGCCAAATACACTAAAATATAACAAAAATTTTACTCAAACTTGTTATATTTAAGTGTATTTGACTTAAAGAAATTGATTTATCAACTTAAAAATTTAGAGGTATTTAGTTTCCTCAAATTTTTTGAGTTAAATGAACTTATCCGGTTTTACAGTGTAGAATTTTCTATATTTCTTCATAAATATGACCTAAAACATCATCAGATTTTAACACGAGTTCTAAAAGTAAATAAAGGAAACCCGATTTAACTAATGAGACTAAAATATTATACTTGGCCATTTAGTTATTGAGGAACATATTACATATTGAGTAACTTATTGAGGAGATATTACATATCTGTGAGAGGCAAAAGTAAATGAACGTTTGCTTTCAGTATCTGGTGTGGCTCCCTTGTGCAGCAATAACTGCAACTAAACGTTTCCGGTAACTGTTTCTGTAACTCAGAAATCTCCTTTGTTTATGCCATGATACACTCTCACAAACATGTGTTGTGAAGATCAGACTGATAGATTTCTGTTCTTTAAATAAAACTTTTGCTTGTATTTTCTCATTTGTAAGTCGCTTTGGAAAAAAGCGTCTTCTAAATGAATAAATGTAAATGTAAAACTGGGCGCTCACTCACACCTGATTGTCATCCCATTGATTGAACACCTGACTCTAATGTCACCTTCAAATTAAATTGCTAATCCTAGAGGTTCACATACTTTTGCAACTCACAGAATTAATAGTATATATAATATTAGATAATTTTCCTCAATAAATAAATTGCAAAATATAATATTTTTTGTCTCATTTGTTTAATTGGGTTCTCTTTGCCTACTTTTAGGACATGTGTGAAAATCTGATGATGTTTTACATCATATTTATGCAGATATATAGAAAATTGTTAAACTTTCAAGCAGCACTGTAAATACCATTAAAGTGAACAGTCAAATGTGATTAGGCGACTGAACTGGAATCTACAAAATTGCACAGAAGATCTTCTTCTCTCTAAAGGGGTTTTCAGAGTTGGGCAAAGTAGAGATGAGCGGATCTTCTTTGGCGTGAGATTCACAGTATGACATCAGCTCAGCGGCTGCTTTAGACACCTGAAAACAAGAGATGTAAACTCAGCTGAGCAAATAGATCACATGCACTCAGTAGGCTTTTTATTAGATACGCCTACCTTGTATCTACACTCATTAACCATTTATCAGGTACAACTATATCCATATATAGGACATTTTGTAGAGAAAAAACTTTACAATTGACTGTAGCCAAGCTGTTGCTATACAATGCTTCAGCCACCGTCTGTATCATCTATCCTTGGAAATGGACCATCATAGGCCCAAAACTAAGCAGATGTTATTTAGATGTTGTAGCATTCTAAGCATAGCAGAGACAGTAACAGGGTTGTGTATGTGTGTTGCTGGTGTGAGTGTATCAGGCACATTAACGGACACTGTTGAAGGACTAAAAACTATTATCACAATTTGTGCATGGAAAGAAGATTATACTATTATACTATTGTTGTCTAAAATGCAGTATGTGTTTAACACAACATTTAAACCTCAACAGCACTGCAGCACACTCATACCAGCATCACACACCCACACACATACACACACACATACACACCGTGTTGAGATGGGAATGAACTACCATCAAAATAATATGTGGTGATCCTATGGTCATTCCGTTCCAGAGTAGAGGAGTATGAAAAATATTTATATAGCAACAGATGGATTTTAAAAAATGATCTTGTGTATTCACATATTGCAAAGTGGTGGACAAACCTCCCCTTAGAATTGCAACGTTAAAAAATAAAAATAAAAAAGAAGCAATTTGACTGACATGACACAATGTGCCACAGACGTTTTCCAAATCCTGTTGGCAGTCACAGAAGATTCTCGTTTACTCACCACTAACTGCTTTGATAACGTTTAAAGATGGAATTCTGTGAACTTTTTAAAATCTAGTGAATTATGTCTCAAGAAAAAAAGATACATGGCTGTGTGATTGAAATGTTTGGGATTCTGAAGCTTTCGTCCAGAAATGTGCACAAAAGATATCAGACACTCAACACCTTTTGAGAGACCACCTCACGTCTGTGCCTGAGACTACATTCACTGTGACAAACATTTTTCTTACACATTTGATATTAGTACTGTTGCACAGACTATTATTCTAAATGAAAATTTTCTGCTTTTATTTTCCGAAAATTATGTCTTTTTAGACAGCAACTCTCATGTGACAGCAGAGCGCTACCAGTGTTACAAAAGGTATTTAAGATAATTAACGGCATAGGACACAAAGGACACGGCATAGGACACTTTGCTCCATATACTATAAGTATGTCAAAAAAAATCAGATATAGGAGTAGGGAGGTGTCTAGGTGATGTCTGCAGTATATTATTGGTCTCTCACCATCATCCTGTCGATGTTAACCTCCAGTTTTAACTGTTCCACTGTCTTCCGAGCTTCTGCGATCTTGGCCATGTTGTTGGACATTCTGCTTAGCGCACTTCTTAACAAGATCACTCCTAAACAAGTGGTTCAGTTTACTCCTGTGGTCAGAGATTACAGAAATACATTTAAGGCAAAAAAAAACAACAACAACAAAAAAAAACCTTAACTTCTCTGATAATATTTATAATTTTTGTGATTTCAGTCTGTACCATGAGTGTGCAATTTAGGAAAAGAAAAAGCATCATATCTAAAAACGCAGTGCATTCAAATCTTAAAAGCCTTGTTTTTGTTTTTTGTTGTTGTTGTTGTTTTTTTTTTTAACAGAGTTATTTCAATTTCACCTGTAGCTTTCTAACTGTTCTTTTTTCCTCCTCTCATTAGAGGCTGAGGTGAGGTGGAGCAGCAGTAATTGTTTTGTTGAGGCTGTCTGGGTCTCAGCTGGTTGTATGCACTGTGAGGCTCAGTGGGATAATACAGCACAAGTACAGGTATCCTCATGAGGCTGCTAATAAGCTGCTCAGTGTCCCATACCTATGACAATTTCCCTTCAGTAACCTTTTATATTAATTGTATCTTAAGCTGGTTTGAATTATTAACACAGTATTTATGGCTGAAATTTCAGCAGAAAATCTATCAAGTTTATTGACTGAATTGGGTGAAATAAATGAAGCGAAATAGAACTAAAACTTAAAATGATCATTTCAGTATAGGCACAAATTCAATCTGTGCATCTGACTCTTTTGTGCACCTTTCTTATTTTCCCGTTTATATAATTATAGCCTAAATATTCTACATGATCATACATTTGATGATAATACATTTGCAATATTATAATCCTACACATTTCATTTGCATAGCACATTGCATCATTATTGTTATCCTTCCTGTTATCCCCATTAAAAATATGCCAAGGATAAAATTCACATACCCACTTACATCTTGTACCATATTCTGCACAGAGAAGGTTTTTAAGGTTTAATGACAGACTTACCGCAGAGAAGCTCCAAGAATGTCCAAGATTGTAACTGCAGAATTTGAGCTTTATTGTTGGTTATACGACGCTCACATTACCAATGTTACAGAGGAGACACTGAGGAGTTAAGTGGGTAGGAGGGATGGGAAAGGTTGCCTCCTCTCATAATTAGCGCTTATTCCTCCCCCCATATTGGGCTGCATAGGTGAGTCCCAGACTTCATGTGGTGTGACCTTCTATAGAGTCTATGTTTTATGGATGGAGGAAAAGAAAACTGAGTGCTATAGTTGTTTTTTAAATTCATGATTATTATGAGCTGTATGAGGTAATGTCCTCATACAGAGGAAAAAAATATTGAATTATACGATCAGTCGGATCAGTCCAATCTGACCTCAAACAAATATTCATTCCTAGATATGTAGTCTGTTGGAAACCACTTCAGTGGGCGTTACTAAGAGCCTGTGGCTCGCCAGAGTCACCAGAGATACTGTACAGTCTGTTCTTCTGCACTCCACCTCCAAATATTTACCTGTTACTCAAGACTCAGTAACCTAAGATGATTTCACTACCTCTCTAATAACCATTTCTGTTAAACATATGAAAGAAAATATAAGCTTCATGCAGATCTCTAATAATTTGAGAGTTATTGGATATGGGATTTTTTAAAAAAAACTTGTCCAAGAGCTCTTTCTCAGTCATGTGCATACTTAAGACCTTCAAAGAACTTGAGAAAAAGTCTGATCTTTTAGTCACTTGTCTCACAGCCCATCAGCAGTGGCACTAGAGTCGTGGATCTCACCACAGGGGTCTGGATTCCACCTCCGGATTTTAATGTCAGCTGCCTCATTAGCCGCTGTTTTCATTCATTTATTGGTCTACACACAGCAAGGAGCGCAAGAGTGCTACAGGGAAGTCACACAACTCAGCTTGATGTCTTAGGAAAGCCTAGACGTCCATGCACCTTCAAAAAAAACCTGCCCAGTTTTTCATATCTCAAATTTTAGAATTCTTGTGATGTTTGTTTTTTTTTTAATTTAGCAGGATTTCTAGTTAGTGTTTCTCTTGAAGCTGTCTACTAATGGAGCATCCAGACATCATTTCAGAATGCAGATGAAACAAATTTAATGTTTTATTCAATTTAAAATCATTCATGTCTAGACATTTTAATTTAACAGATTACAAAATTAATTTATTACATTCTTCCCATCAATAGTTGATTTTCAGTCTCTCCTCATCTGCTTGCTTCAGCAGCATCTAGCACACGCAGTAATACGCAGAGATGTCATTGTCCCAGTTTCCAAGCAGGCCCTGCTGCACATCTTTAAGGAGGTATTGGATGCCAGAAGAAAACTTCCGCTTGCTTCCATTCTTCTTGATGCGAGACCACACAGTCAGGGAGCAGAGCTTGTTCACCACCAGAGAAGATATGCGGTTGTTCCAGCGCCATGGAATGATTGGGACGTCTTCACTGGGATAGGCATCGATGTACTCTCCCCCACAGCTTTGGTTGTAGTAGTAGTTGCTGTCTTCAAACATGCGAGCACAGATCTTGTTACCCTCAGCGTCTTTCAGGGTGCCCGGTTCTGGGCATTGAGCATCCAGGCCCAGGAAACACAGAGCGCAGAAAAGCAGAGCAACCACAACCTTCATGGTTTCAGTGTGTTAGGGCTGTGAGTGGTTTAATCCAGGCTTATATACACAAAGCTCTCACTCAGCACTGGTCAGTGTGTGAATAGCAACAGATGGGGTGGAGGATATTCATGGGAATTTCAACATATTGTTTATGGAACACTTTATACTAACAAGGTACATAGATGTACTGTATTGATTTTATTTATTTAAACTATTAGATAAATGCTTTCTCAACCTAATTTTGCTTTTCAACCATTTTTTCCTGCCACTTGCCTATAGAGATACAAGATTAGGTAACTTTCATAGTAGACTGAATGCTGAAAATAATTCCTTTTATGTAATCCATTTTGAGGAAAGGTTTGTGTGATTTTACACAAGGTTGTGTATGGTGGATGCTTTGTATATGTGCAAAAACACAAACAAGAAACCTAGAGTTAATGAAGTAGTCCTAATTTATATCAGCTTACATGGTATGCCAAGCATTTAACAAAACCAGAAGTGCAAAGCTGCCAGTAACTCTCTACTTTTCACTCACAAAAGTACATTAAATGCAGAAGAGGTGTAAACAAAAGACACTCTTTTTTTTGCCATTTTTCATGTATTCTATGAACAGAACTGTCTCCACATTGGTGGCAAATGAAAACTGTTTATAAGTGTATAAGTGAACTGTAATTTGTGAGCACACTGTAATTTGTCACTGTAATTTGTGAGCACAGAATCTAAATTTCTTTTAGTTCAAATTTATGTATCACATTAGGGCAATTTAACCATAGGTTTAACCATACTATATTTCATACAAATATCTTAAAGTATATTTAATTTCTTTTAATTTACCTCTACCTGTCATCTCAGGTTGACTCTGAAGTGTCACTACTGCACAGAGCTAGTGCCAGGTTGACTCTCTCCACCTTATTGTGAAAAATAGGAGAATTTTTTTTTTTCAACCTCACATATGGGAAGACATCATTTTCTAAATTCCCTAAATATCTGTTATATACTAACTACATCATGACAATATCTGTTTAGAAAAATCCTAATACTGAACATGATATGACCTTGCTGCTTGCCCTAGCTGTATGTGTAATTTCAACATTTAAAATAATAAATTTGGATATTTGTCTGCTAAATTACTTAGTATTATAATTTTACAATAGATAATGCTGTCCTTTAGCATATTTTGAGTGACGATAGTAATAGTACTAACATTTGCTAGTAATGAAAATGTGGTTAATACTTGGTAAGTTAGTGAACACAATGCTACAGTATTTACAGATGAGACTGACCTGCACTTGAACTGGTCAGTAATTTTGTTACATTTTTTTCGCTTCTTTTTAGATGGTTTTCTTTTTGCGTGCCCTTTCCCTCTCTGTTCCACCTAGTCTCTTCCTCTCCATGCTTGATCAGTGCAGTGATGACTCTGTTCCAAACCGTTCACCGGAGCTGAGGAGAATGGTAGCGTTGCAAGTCAAAACTAACAGGTTCATGATTTATTATCAATTTATTATCAAATGCTTAGGTCAGAAAGGATCACTTGAGTACATAGGACACACAATAATATAAATTAATAAATAAAATGTTTTTTTTTAACAGCAGGGCAGCAGGCCAAATCAGTTGTCAGGCCACCGGAAATTCTCCTGGTGCTCCTGATAGCCAGTCCGGGCCTGGGCCTAAGTTGGAAGTATGTCATAAATTTAAACTGTGGTTAGGGTTAGTGTTAAGGTTAAAATTAAAAACTTTTTAAAGGCATCCCGTCAAGATGATTAAGATGAGTTCAACACACTATGACGTCAATTTCTGCCTACTTAGATTTTCCACCATCTTGGATTTTTCAAAAACTGTTTTTTTTTTCGCTACCTCTCCTATAAATTTTGTCCAATCTTTACCAAATTTGGGAAACATCATCTTCTGAGTAAGGCACACAAATATGATCAAAAGAATTTTGATACTCCAAAATGTTTGCCCATAATGGCCCAATGAATCTGGCAGTGAAGTCACCAAACTGGAAGTGAGGCTGTATCTCAGCAACTACACAAAACTTGGTAGGCATCTGTCTGAACAAAAGTTACCAAAGGAATTTTTTCCATATAATTCCCTGGAGTATGGTGAAGTGAATGCACACCAACATCTGAAAATCTAGTGTACATTGTGGTGACTTTCTTACATTTTGTCAAAAACTGTTTTATCAGTACTCCAACTACAAATTATATCCAACCAACACCAAATTTGGCAAACATCATCTTCAGACCATCCTGGACAAAAGTTATTAAAAGATATTCCAAAAGATTTGCCCGTAATGTGCCAACAAATCTGACAGAAAAGCCACCAAACAGGAAGTGAGGCTATATCTCGGCAATGACCTTGCACGCTGACTCAAATCTTGGTAGGCTTCTTCAGGACCATGCCCTGATGCTATGCAACAAATTTCATAACAGCACCACTTACTGGTCAAGAGTTACAATAACATGCCAAAAAGGCTTTCATCTACTACTTGCTACTCCTCCTTCAAATGTTGTCCTCTTCACCAAATTTGGATCACATCGTCTTGAGACTTGTTTAAACTTGCACAAAGTGGGAAAAAGCCTCAGGCTGATGAGACATAAATACTTTAATGTATGTATGTTTATGTTAAAAACATAAATACCTTCAGATGTTTCTAAATAATTCTAAAAAATCTGGGGGTCAGAGCAGTAGCAATCATCATTATTATTATTATTATTATTATTATTATTATTATTGTTGTTGTTGTTGTTGTTGTTATTGCTGTTGTTGTTATTATGCTTAAATAATATCTTAGCAAGTAAAATATAGCTTGATATAGCTCATTCTCTAGAGACATTTCTTTTCATATCACTGTAGCCACCTGTGTGTTCTGAAGGTTTATAGCAAAGGAAAGTGACCTCGACATTGACACCTGTCACAACCATTTGAAAGTTCACAGCTGTTCACTGCAGATGGTAAGAGCAAAATGAAATTATCAGAAGTCAAACTGATTCAGCATTGTGGATAATCTACCCTGTGTACACTGTTTCAACTCTGTGAAGGTGATCTGGACCTCGAAGGCTTTTTAGTTCTTTTTTAACCTGTTTTGTAAGGGTCAGTCTCACCAATCTCTCGTCCTACCCATTACATGATTCACTGTCATACATTATAAAATGTTGCTTTTGGAAGTATTTTTAAGACTATACAGGCTCAACATTTTAATATATGCATATTTATATATTTTATTTAAATATTATATTATTTAATTTATATATTTTATGTATGATATGTATACATATGCATACACACATACATACACACGTACATAAATACATACATACATATAGTCAGGACCATAAGCATTTGGACAGCGGCACAATTTTCAGAATTTTGCCTTCATACACAACCACAATGGATTTGAAATAAAGCAATCAAGATGTGATTGAAGTGCAGACTTCCAGCTAAGTGTAGAATTTTTAACTCAAGGGGTGTAACAAAAATATTGCATTAACCTCCATTTTCACAGGCTCAAAAGTAATTGGAAAAGCATAATTCTAAATATTAGGATTATTTTAATTCTTGGATGCAAATATTTGCAGTCAATAGCTGCCTGAAATCTGGAACCTAAGGACATAACCAAATTCGGAGTTTCCGCCCTTGAGATGCTTTGCCAGGCCTTTACTGCAGCCACCTTCAGATGCTGCTTGTTTGAGGGACTTTCTGCCTTCAGTTTTTCTTCAGTAAGTGAAAAGCATGTTCAATTGGGTTGAGGTCATCAGACATTTAAGAACATATAAGTTATTTGCCTTAAGAAGCCCTTGGTTTGCTTTTGTAGTATGTTTTGTTTCATTGTCCAATTGTACTGTGAAGCACCATCCTATAAGTTTTGCAGAATTTGACTGAATCTGAGCAGCTCTATATGATTTAGAATTCATCCTGCTTTTCCCATCAGCAGTCACATTATCAATAAACACCAGTGACCCAGTTCCACTGGCAGTCATGTATGCCCATACCGTATGCCCATACCGTAACCCAACATGTTTTACAGATGATATTGTATGCTTTGGATTATGAGTTCTTCCTTTCTTTCCTTTCCATACTGTTCTCTTCCCATCATTCTAGTACAAGTTAATCTTGCATCAGAAGTGGTCAGGATTTATTTATTTATTTGAGAGTTTTTGTTTGTTTGTTTGTTTTTAGCAAAGTCTAATCGGGCCTTTCTGTTCTTGAGTGTTACCAGTGGTTTGCACCTTGAGATAAACCATCTGCATTTACATTTATATAGGTGTCTCTTGATTGTAGACTTTGACAACAATACACCTACCTCCTCCAGAGTGTTCTTGACTTAGCTAAATGTTGTAAATTGTTTTTTTTTGTTTGTTTTTTCCAACAAGGAAAGAATTCTGCATTCATCCATTTGTGGTCTTCCAGGCCTTTTGGTGTTGCTGAGCTTGCCAGTGCATTCCATATTTTAACAATGTATCATATTGTTGATTTGGTCACTCCTAAAGTTTCTGCTATCTCTCTGATAGGTCTGTTTTATTATTATTTTTTCAACCTAATGATGGCCTCCATCACTTGCATTGATACCTCTGTGGACCTCATATTGAGAGTTCCCATGAACAGCTACCAAATGCAAATTCAACGCTTGGAATCAACTCCAGACCTTTTATCTCCTTTTATCTCCTTTTATCTCCTGTCAGGAGATAATGAGGAAACAGGTCACACCTGGCCATGAAACTGCTTATCAGTCAACTGTCCAAATGAACAAATGTATTATTATTATGATGATGATGATGATGATGATGATGATGATGATGATGATGATGATGATGCTTAAAATAGCTTAGTAAGTAAATGTAGCTTAAATATAGACAAATTTATCTAATATGTCTGTTCACTAGATTGTTTTTAAACAAGATTATAAAGCCTATGTCTAGATAACATTTTCAAGCTTGAAAGTGTTTTGTTATACTGCCAGATCATTTGACTGATTTCAAATGTTTATTTCTGGAAAGAAGTACAATTATTTGCCAGTTGAATAAGACTGTTTTTTTTTTTTAAGCTTGACAGTATGTCTAGAAATAGGTTTAATGGTCTTAGATTTGTTATATAATAATCTAATAATGAGAACTATTAGATATCTTTTACATTATTTAAGATATGTTCTATTGCTAAGATATCCTTTTTTTGCAGTGTATTATTATTTCCAACTGATATTATATTAGTAGTTTTATTGATAGATTGTGATTTTTTTCCCCATTGTTTTTGGCAAAATTGTAATATACAGTCATTCCAGTAGATTTTTTTAACTGAAATGTTTGTAATCTGACTTTACTTCAGATCATTTACATTAGTAGTGCTGACATGTTGGAGGAAGTGACGTTCCTTTGACGCTGTTTCCTGTGTCGCTCTGGCGCGGGAAGGTCTGATGCTGCAGGATTCATCATGGACGTGGAGATGAAAGAACCCGATGGTGAACAAAGTCAGACAGACGCACAGAATAATAAAAAAGAAGATAAAAAAGAAGATGCTACAAAGTCTTCGACGAGCACTTATGAACTCCCCTGGTAATGTTAGCTTCCGGTTAAATAGTATTATTGTGATAAATAAATGCAGCTAATGCTGTTAGCTTGCAGCTGGGAACTGTAGAAGGGTTTTAGTAAGTGACTATAAAACTAGCAGTTCAGTCGTGTTCAGCGTTAGGGAATTCAAGTTAACATGGCAGACCTGCCTTATAACTAGGAATGAGTTAAGCTGTTAAAAACATAGCTTTGTGCTAACAGGAGTTTTCCTTGTTTCCGGTGGTTTGTTTTTAGGGTTGAAAAATACAGACCGCTGAAGCTGAATGAAATAGTTGGAAATGAAGAAACTGTCAGCAGATTGGAGGTGAGTCAGAAAGCTAATGTAGCTAAAAACAACACCACTACCACCTTTTCCGCTTTTATACCACATCAGCGCTAGATCCTCCATCGAGTGTTGATTAAGTAAGGAATATAACACTTGGCGGCATGCTGTTATAGGAAATTAATCAAGGATGAGGTTGTGTGATGCAGGCTGATGCAAAACTGATTAACAGTTATCACCCCATAGTGGATTTTTCTTCCTCTTGTAGCACAGCAGTTTGCCCACTATTATAGTTTTTAATTAACTAATGAACATTTCATCCTTTTTTGTCAACTTTTACTTACATTTCCCACTGCTTATTTCTTGCGTTATAGTAGCCGTAAACCCGTCTCTTGTTTTGTTTTTTCTTTCTCGTAAATTTAATAAAGGGGAAAAAAACACAGCTTGTTATGTTACCAAGAAACCACAAAACATAAAGTCCCCTGCCCTCTAGTCTAACAGTCTAGACACATAGGACAGACACCTGAGATTCCTTTTATATATATATATATATATATATATATATATATATATATATATATATATATATATATATATATAATATTATATATATATATATATATATATATATATATATATATATATATATATAATATTATATAAAGGTCATTATTTGTCTCCTTGGAGAAAACTTCACCATATCAACAATTATTTACAGTGTGTCAAAAAAAAGTCTCCATACATAGGGCACTATGTTTTCCAGCACCACTTAGGTTGTGTCTTGGATGTTCATGGATGTGCACTTCTCAGTTAGTTTGCAATACTTCCAGTCTTTTTGAATTTGTTAATAAGTTTGCAATAGCGTCGTGCGTGTATTTGCCATGTTTCCTGTTAAAGTCCATTGCGACCTCGCGACAGCTTCCCGATCCAGTCATGAGAATGATTTTAATATGTTCTTCTTTTGTAAAAGGTGTTCTTAAAGTCTGTCTGAATAATTCTGGAAGACCGTTTGCTTATTTAAAAAAAAAAAAGTGTTAATTTCCCCTATATTTAGAGTCTTTTGGGACACCATGAATATTAATTTGTTCATTATTAGGTTTCATTTATGTAGAGCATCCACATGTACATAACGATTTAGGATAAACACATTTTTATAAACCTGTTCATTTGAATCTCACAGCTTATAGAAAACGACTCAACATTATGTTGACTCATGCTGTTACAAATACATATATATTTCAGTGAGTTGGCCACCTGGTAATCCTAGACATCCCACATTAAGAAATGATCCTCCTTACAAAATAAAATGAAACAAAATTCATCTCTGTTGGTGCTGCCTGTTAGTGCATTCTGAAAAGAAAAGCGGAGTTGTTTTTTTGTTTGTATTTTACAGCAGATGTTTTTGCACCTACTAGGGTCAGGTGTTAGTTGTTTGTTAATAACTTAAGGTTGCTTTGAAACTGTTACTTGGTTAAACCATTCAATTTTAGAAGTTCATAAGCTCGGATGTATTGACAGTTACATTTAACCTTAATGAAAGACATTTATGATTAATAACTAAGCCAGCACTATTTGTTTATCTGATGTTTTCAATAGGTTTTTGCCAGAGAGGGAAATGTACCCAACATCATTATTGCTGTAAGTAGTCATTCCTTTTTATTTGACACTTAACAGTTAATTGCATCGCAGTAATATATCCAATAATGACAGGTTGTGTTTTCAGGGACCTCCTGGCACTGGAAAAACAACAAGCATTTTGTGTTTGGCCAGAGCTCTTCTGGGCCCGGCAATGAAGGATGCTGTGCTCGAGTTGAATGCCTCAAATGATCGGTAACCTACCTCATAGTTCATATTGAAAGTGTGAACTCTGATTTATGAGAATCATTTGTGAATTGTAAATGTCCCAGATCAGTGATGGACAATCTGTGTGCATATCGTTATGGCTGGGTGAACTACATTTGCCCTTACCGTATTTTGCAGACGCTGTTATCCGTAGTGACACAAAAATATATCTTCATGCTAGTATAAATAGTTCAGGGTCTAAATGCTAAACCCCTGTTAAAGGGCAAGAAAAACACAAGGGGTTTTTTTTTCTTTTTTTTTTTTTTCTTTTTTTTAAAATCATGAACTGCAGTCAATTCTTTTATTATGCATACTTGTCTTGCAGCAAGGTTGCATGTGAATAATTCATTCTTGGTTGTTGTGCGCAGTGCAGTTAAATGGAAAGCTTAGCAAAAAAAAAATCTACTGTGGTGTTATCTGCACACAGTAACAGGGCATGAAAATTTTAAAATCAGTCCCTTCAGGATTTTGCAGAAATTAACGCAAAAGCAAGCAAACTCTGCAGTGTTCATAGGAGCTCACAGTTTTTCAAAATTCACACACGTCAAACATGAGTACAGCTAAAAGGTGTCATTTACCAACAAACCTCACTGCGGAAGACGTGCAATTGCAATTTCTCCAGTTAGTTTTCTGCAAAAAATAAAATAAAATACAAGTTGCATCACAAATGTTGAAGGAAAAAAAGCTCCTGGTGCCACATACCACAGCACACCTTCACCGGTCTTATGGAGTCCATGCCTCAAAGGGTCAGAGCTGTTTTGTCAGCACAAGGGGGACCTACACAATATTAGGCAGGTGGTTTTAATGTTATGGCTGCTCAGTGTATGCTGTAAATGTTCATCCCTATGCTCTACTCATTTTCTCAACCGCTGTATCGTGTTTTTGCTCAACATATTCAGTTTGACATATTTCTTAGCATATTCTTAAAGGTTCCTGGTTTTTCAGGAAGACCAACAAAGAAAACCCAGATATATCTGACCATTTGGACTGGCTCAAACCACATTTCCAAAATCTCAAAGTAGATCTGAGCGTACTGGAACAGATACACTTCTGTGTAATCCCTTCTCTAGACCTTTTAAAAAAAAACCAAAAATAATTTTAGACCTAACAAGAAACAAAAAATCTGAAATCCACCCAAATGACTTTCAACAGCAAATCCTCTACATTAGAGAAATATATCCATCACATACCTCTATAAGACATTGTATCATCTGTATTCGTGATCAACCACCAGAAAAAAAGTATATCCATCCCACCCACAGCTCAGTTACAGCAGAGGCAAATGCTATCGTCTTAGCACTGGACTTCATAAAGACTATGCAACAGGAAAACTTTCTGATAATTACAGATTCAAAATCATAACTTCAAGCAATGTCATCCCTAAAAAATTATAAGCCAATGCTTGTAAAGATTCTTTGCAAATTGCTGAATCTGGAGGCTCAAAATTTTAATATCCACGTCTGCTGGTACCTAGACACTGTGGAATCCTGGGAAATGAAGAAACAGTTCACTCCTGCAAAAGAAGCGTTATCAGCGGATTTCAGAAAGTGTCCAATACCTCCCACTGACCAAAAACCCATAATAAACTCGTATATTAATGACAAATGGTGAACTGACTTGGACCAATGCACCATGAACAAACTCTGAAATCTGCTCTATTGTTGGCAAAAGAAATGTTTATCTGTTTTCAAATTGCTGGAACCAGATAGTGTACACCCACTGTCGAATAGGTCACTCCAGGATGACACAAGTTTTTAATTTTAGGAGAAGACTCACCAACATGTACCTTCTGCCAGAATCCATTATTCTTGAAACATGTTTTTTTAGACTGTATTGGTCCCAGTATAAAACCCAGTGGTCTTAACCTTTTTTTTTTTTTATACAGTCAACACTCTGGAAGAAATGTTTAACAAAGTCAAATCTAATGCAATTTTTAGAGTTTTTAGGAAACATAGATTTTAAAAACTTGTATAGAGTTCCTTACACATTTCTTGCCATGGAAATGGCCATAGAATCTGGCATGGCATTAAAAAACAAACAAACAAATCCTGTTTTTTTGGGGGCATCCTATAGTCTTTCGTTGGGTACCAAAATCGAGTACACACTTGGCTGGTGAAGTGATGATAAAATAGTGAAAAATGTGATTTTCATTTCTTTTGGATTTGTTTTCTTTCATGAAGCTGACTTTTGCATGGACTTCTCCCAAACTTAATGTTCTTGTTGTTGTTGTTTCAGAGGTATCGACGTTGTCCGAAACAAGATCAAGATGTTTGCCCAGCAAAAAGTTACTCTCCCCAAAGGGCGTCACAAAATCATCATTCTGGATGAAGCGGACAGGTAAAAAGCCCAAAGAACACAACACTTTTATTGTATGTTTTTGCTTTTCAGACCATTGAGCTATTTAAATGTGAATAAGTGGAAGGTGCTTACATTTTTCCTGTTTCTGAAATAAGCATGACTGATGGAGCACAGCAGGCTCTGAGGAGAACAATGGAGATCTATTCGAAGACCACCAGATTTGCCTTAGCCTGCAATGCATCAGATAAAATTATAGGTGAGTTACCTGTCTGTATGTATTTGTAATCAGGAACCAGGTTCACAAGTTGTCTCATACCTATAATCCCAGATTTTACTATTTGACTCTGGTGTGTTCCTATAGAGCCAATTCAGTCACGCTGTGCAGTGCTGCGCTACAGTAAGCTGAGGGATGAACAAATCATGATGCGGCTGATGGAGGTGGTG
>NC_030433.2:15886398-15933898 GCF_001660625.3 Ictalurus punctatus
CTCATTCCATAAAAAGAAATTTGCTTACTCTTCACACACAATGACGTGCCTTTATTACATGGATCTAAAAGTTATACTAAAAGTTCAAATAAGACCAACATGCAAACCATGAAGCATTCAATTCATTGATACTACATTGCTTCTGTGCTATTAAATATGCCAATATATTCTAATACTTATTTAATCTAACTTGGATAACAGTGTAAAACTTTATTTATGTGTTAGTTGTTAGCCGTGTCTGCGTTGACGTAATCTGGCTCATCTGTTAGAAAGATAACGGTAAAAAGTGAACACTGGTGTATCATCATCCATCAACATCACGATTATCAGTAAATAACAGTACTGCTCGTTACCATCGTCGTCAGGTTTGCTGTTTTGCAGGAATTCTGTGTTTTCATAATCGTAACTGTCTGTTACCACATGGGCAGGAAGAACATTTTTGATTGGTTTCAGATAAAATAAATTATACATATAATAATTACAACACATTGTGTATACACACACACACACACACACACATATATATATATATATATATATATGTGTGTGTGTGTGTGTATATATATATATATATATATATATATATATATATATATATATATATATATATATATATATATATATATATATATATATATATGAGAACTATGTGTCTCACCTGAGTCATGTTGAACATCTTGCGTTGGAAAAATATTTGCGTAGTCTCCGATGTCATCTGTATAACATACATAGTTACGTATACCAGTGTTAGTAGAGGTGGTCCACACAAAAAAAAGTTTACCAATGGAAAATCGAATTAGCAATTGAAAACCTCCTCGTCTTCACTGACACCTGCCTGTAACATTTTTGGTAAACAGACTCTATCTTCAGACAACCTGAAAGTTTGTACTGCAGTCTGCAGTAACAGCAGAACATGTGTGCTAATCTTCATCTAGCTGTCAGATGCAGTGGTTTCTCGTGACATTTCGCTCAACAGCACAGGGGCCAACCTGAACACTTCCTTTCTTCTCTCATTTAAATACAATTGACATACAAGAGTGGTAAAGAGAAAATAAACATCTGTTCATCTGGTGTTCTTACTCACCATCATGTAAAACATTGTTATTGTGTGGCGGTGTTGATATTGGATCTCTAAAAGCAAATCAGGGGAGGAATAGAGTTAGTTGCTTTTTCAGAAATAAAGAATAAAGAAATAGTTTAGCCAGACAGTAAACACAAGCAAGCAGTTTAGCATTGAACAAACCTCATACCAAAACCAGAACACATTCACCTTAAACATTGTCGAGTTCAATAACTTGAACACAATTTCATATGGTTTATGACATTGTATGACACTGTTATCTTAAAAAATAATAAAGGATATGCGACTAAAACACTGATGTTGTGGCCATCTTGAAGCCAAATGACATCCATTATGCCAAAATGGCGTACATGTATACTGTATTCCACATACTATTCCTTATAGTAGTATGCATTATAGTATGCAGTAGTGTGAGCGTTAGGTATACTACACAGTCATGACCACCTGTCAGTCAAATTTATTTGCAAATGCACTTCTTTCAGAAATAACAATGTTTCTGTGTTTTCACACTTACTGTCACCCTGAATGAGTTCACTTTTAGTGATTAAAACAAAGGTGGGAAATCATGCATAAAAAATTTAAAGGCAATTAAATAAAGCTCAAGTTTTCATTTTGAAATACGGCAGAAGTGCACAAACACAGTCATTTGGTAATTAGCATAGCCCGCTAAGTTTCATGTCTGTATCAAGCATTCAGCTGTTAAAGGCAAAAAATAAAATAAAATGGATGAAAATATTATCCTATTCCTAATGGACTAGTATTTATTGATCATTTAAATCGTAAAATGTAGCCTATTCCTCAATTTATTCCAGAATATATTTTATCAATTCAGTACGAAATTCACATACATGAATAAACACTATATTACTATAATATATTACTATATTAACTATATATTTTTTCTTGAACATAAGTAGAAACGTTCATATTCATCATTGACTACAAAAAATATATAGTGAAAATATTTTGAATATAGGTGTACTTCTCTGATATTTCTAATTAACAGAGTAAAACAAAACAAAAAAAAACATTATAATAATAAATATATATATATAGTTAGTTCTGTGTTTAAATATACTCATTTAATTTATAGATTGTGTAAAAGCCTTTTTCCAAAATAAGGCACATAGTGGCTTCACAACCTTCATAACCTTCCATTCACCAGCACGGTGTTTTAACCACTGACCTAAAACTGCCCCCAATTACCTCCTATAACAAATAAAGTCCATCACTTACACATAGGTGGGTTCCATACTGCCATGAATTGCTGTTAAAGGGGGATATAAAGGAAAGAGAGATTTAGGGTGCAATTACTTATAACACGAGCCAATATTCAGAAAGCTGACAGGTGGAATATCAGCCTACATTGTTTAATGTTCTCGTAACTGCCCCCCTGGTCCTGGACAGCTGCTGGAAAAACAAGTAGAGAAATATACAGTGTTACTGCTGATCATTTCTGACTGTACAAAATCAAAATAAATTTCTCCCCGTAGTACTTACTCTCCAGCTGGCTCTTAGGTGTGTGTGCGACAGTTCTGTAAAAATAAAACGCTGCACGTCAGTAGAGTGATTTAATTGCTAATTATGACTGAATTGAATTGCATTGAATACATCAGATCAGATTATGATTAATATGAGGAAATAAAAGGTAAATATGATAAGTATTCGCAGTACATTTCCCCCGAACTCTGACACGGATTTGTGCTCATCTGGTTAGTTCTCGTCACTGTAAAGGCAAAACAAATCATTTAAGATATATGTTAAATGGAGCATTCAATCCGCTTTACAGTTTGACTTCAGTTAATTTCATGCTTCCATGAAAGGCAGTTTGGTACACAGTAACTCTGTGTAGCTTGTTCATAAATGTCAAGATGAGGAAGAATAATATGAAAGTGAAACGCCATAAAAAAGGGTGTATAACGTTGGTGTCATAGCTTTAAGGAAATTAAAAATACATTTCCACAGACGTGTATGATCCCAGGCATGCCATAAGTAACAGAATGATTACCAGCAGCCACTACAGTTTCATTCATATTCATATTTATATTTATGTTCTTATTCTTATTCTTAAATTTATTATTTGGCTTGATGTTCATGCTTCATAATTATTCTTTATTGTACTAAGTCTTAGTTACTCAAACAGAATTTTTAATGTCAGGACACATAACAAAATGTGCTGCATTTCTGAAGGGCACTTTTAGCACTGGATATAATCAGACATGGTAGCTATATATGGTATTATATCAGATGCTCTAAAACCACTGGTTCAGTCACAGACTTGTATCTTTAAATGGACATAATGTTCACCACATTGTACTAAACGTCTGCACATAAAAAATAAAAAAAAAATTTTAAAAAGCAAAATCTTTGACTGTGCTGAATGTGACTAAATACTAAATCTGAATATTTTATTTTTTTTTTACATTTCACACTGTTTTGCTGACGGAAAATCAGTAACACTGTCAGTGGTATAGGCCTTACTCTGGTCACAAATATGACGCATTATATTAATCTATAAAACTGGGAAACATCCCCAATAATCAATAAACAGTGAGAACACACAGGCAGGAATAAAAAAAAAAAACTGCTTTTTACCTGTTTTTGACCTTGTCACAGCAAATTTGCTCCCCCCTCGGTGACTGGATAAAGCCAGAATAAAACAATATAAACCTTTATCTTGCTCTATCATTTACACATATAGCATTTAAATGAGAACAAAAAAGATCAATTATTTATTAAAGACTATAATACATTGTGTCCCCAAAGTCTCCATACATAGGGGAAATGAACACTTTCTATCTAAATGACTTCCAGAACTTTTCAACGTATTGAAAGCATTCTCATGGCTGGATCAGAAAGCTGTCTCAAGGTTGTGATGGACATGCAATTACATGCTTAACACCAGATGTGTTAACACGAGTTCATCCTGAGTAAGAGAGATGACTATTGTGTGTTAACAAAGAAATGGCAATGGCACAATGCTGTAATAAATTCACCAGAAAAAAATAATCTCAGACATCTTACAATATTTGTGGAACATAGAGTTGGTTACTCTCCTGTACAATCACTGCAAAAGAACAAAACAAAAACAAAACAATATTTTTCTAGTTTATATTTTGTACTAATAATGCATGGCCATGTTCATGGAGGCATAAAACAAGTGTGTTTGTGGAACGGCACTCACTAGTTTTCTTCCTACAGCGTATGCAGAGAGCACAGATGAAGCTCACGGTGGAGACAGACAGGAAGGCAAGGACAGCACCTTGCAGGCTTGTGACCTCAATCATAACTTCAAAGCAAAAAAAAAGTAACTGTTCCCATCAGAAGATGCATCACATTTTCTAGCAAATTTACAGCCACAGCACCAGCCACAAAAATGTTTGGAAATAATATTCCATTAAGCAGGCCTGATCAGGTACATATGAATACCAGAAGCATAGCAGTGATGTTTAGCAAAACATTAAACAAGCCGTTTAGATATACTTGTCAGACATACACTACCACTACACTTTCTTTTTCTTGACAGAGACAAAATAAAAAAGTACAGAATGTCAAATGTACTAAGTAAGGAATAAAATGTAATAGGACATGCTGTCACTGGAAAATAATCAACACCAGGGTGGTTTGATGCAGCTGCTGTTTCCATCCAGAAGTTGATTATTTTCCAATAACAGCAAACCCTGCAACAACTGCGAAACAATTTATTTCCTGTTATCACTTATGTTATCACAGCTATAAACAATCATTTACTCACCAGCCTTTTTTTCCCTCTCGAAGTTATTTGACAAGAAAACCACAGCTTGTCATGTTACAAAGAAACCAGAAAGCACAAAGCCCTCTGCTCTCAAGACTTTCCAGTGGAGGAAAACTTACTGACTGTTCAAAAGTGCTGACACTGGAGACTCCTTCTGTAAATGTTCAATAAACAAGCTTACAGAAAGCTTCACCATGTCATAGGTGTCAAAAATGACAAATTTTTCTTTGTTAAATCACAACATTTTTAAAATCTGTTTGTTATTAGGTTTAGATTAGATGGCATGTCTGTTATAGAAGTCCCTGTGTAACTCCAGAAACGATAATGAATTAGAATGAGTGCATTACTATAAACCTGCGATTTGAATTACAGCTGGCATTGTTCTCAGAGCTGCTGCTGTAGAAAATGGATCAATACTTTCTGACCAAATAGTTTGGAGAATTCAGCAGCGCTGTAGCATAAGGAATCATTTTAAACAGAGGTATCATGAGTGATCTCAATATTTGGGCCTAAGAATACATTAAGTGAGTGCTTTATTAAAAGGAACTGCACTTGGAGCGTTAAGCCTATAGAAAAAAGATCACAGATAGTTCTAATATTAACCATAAGACAATATCCTGTATGCGTTATGTTCTGTGTGCCTATTTAATGAATAGAATTTACAGAGATTTTTCAATAAAATCACAATTACAACTTAGTTCTTTTGTACCATTTCCACACTTCCACCTTCTAATGTAATATATTAGATAGCTTGAACCCTATCTTCAGCTAAAATGTTGAGGGAGCTGTAGTCGACAGAAGCTTATTGAACTTTTGGACATAAAAGTACACAAGACACTATAACCGTGCTAGTTACTAGCATTAATTCCTCTTATGCCCAATTTTTGTTTGTTTTCATGTAAGCTACTAACACCCATGATGCAAGTAAAATAATCATTTAAGTAGAATATGCAAGATGCCATTACTTTTGGTTTCATCTGAAGTTAGTAATTGCCATTGCTGTTCATCCTTTACAAGTGTCTTCCTTGTGTTATACACGGATGTAATATGATTAAAAGCTGTATTATGTGATTTCTCTATTTTTCCTTGTTAATCACCTTTCTTATAATCTTAAGCTGACTAAATTCAACGTGTTCAGAGAATCTTTTTGCTGAAGCCAGCAAGGTTTTTTTTTTTTGTCCATCAGTTGCAACTTTCAATAACTTTAAATAAATAAATAAATAAAATTCCAGTATTTATTAGTTTAGCAAGATCTTTAAAAGTTACCTTAAACAGCGTGTCAGTGTGTGCCCATTGCAATTGCTTCCAGTCTCAGGTCTCAAGGTCTGATAAAAAAAAAGTACAGGGCGAGAAGTGCTACTTCCTGTTTCAAACTGAACCTCACCACATCCGTGTTTCGTGCGCCGGACACAGGTTAGGAGACCACCACAAAGTCTATGTGCTACACATCTGTTGTTGTTGGGAGTTTTTGTAGGTCTATAAAGAATTGAACAAATTTTATACTCCTGTAATTATATTACAAATTATTTACTATATTGGATTTTATAAGAAAGTCTGTCAAGTCTGCTGAAAAGTTTACGCACACGGTTCCTCAAGTTTATTTAGCGTTCCTAAAGGGTTTTATTTTGAACCCTCTCTGACAGGTACACAGAGTTTTTAACCTTATTTTTTTGTTTTTATGAGCTTAAAAAGTACGCTATAGTACTTGTTCAACTGTTCATCATGCGTTTAAAAAAGGAGTAACATTAAAAAAAAAAAAAAGATAATATATTCACTAATATTTAACTTGTATACAAAAATAAGGGCACTGTTAAAAAATTTAATAAACATTATTGTGTCATGCCAGTACACTGTTATTTTAAAAAAATGTTAATTAAATATTTTTTAGGCAAGGACACAGGCATCTTTTTAAGTCATTCAATAACTGGAGAGATATTTTTTATTAAAATACTCGCTTCACTCTGAAATTAGGAATAGATCATTTCTGTATATTGAACATGTGAAATATTAACTTTTCTCCTCTTAAAGTTTTTTTTTTTCGTAATTGGTGGATTTAAACCTAAGAGTGTAATATAAATAATAACTTATATAGTAGATGGTATCTTCTCAATGCTCTGTAAAAAAAATAAAAATAAAAAAAAATAAACAGTTCCCACAACCACCTGCATTTCACGCTCGGCTGTGAGGGACAAATACACTCTAGGTGTGATTTGCATACGAACAGAAACATGCTAAAAGGTCACGGATTAAGACACAAGAAGGCACCCCTAAAATACTTGAGCAATGCTTTTCCTTTGAGCTGGGTTGTGACAGCTGTTACATGTGACTCTGCTGCATGTGACATCTTTAATAACATTTAGATCTTGTTTAACTTTTGAGAGAAATTTTGACGTCTTTTCTGGTGGTGGAATGCTTCTATCACCCATAAGCAAGTGTCTGACGCTGTAGGTTTTAAGGGGGTCAGTGTGTTTTCCGCTGATGTGACAGATTTTATGGTTATGTTAGTAATATTACATAATGACATCTGTCAGACCTCAGACAAGTGAAGACTGAAAGCCTACACAGTTGCTTGCAAAGATGTACATCAAATTAGATTAGGTTATATTATATGATAAGTTTGTTTTGGGCCTTGATAACCCCCTTAACCTCCAACTGCTCAGTGCTACACTATATTAAATCTAAGCTTCATCAGTGGCTTCTACTTGAAACTGTAGAACATTTAAGGCTTCAGGATTTTTTTGTTCTTGGATTGGATTCTGTCTCAGTTATAAGCCACTTTGATAAAAGCAACTGCCAAATGAAAAAAACAAACAAACAATAAGAACAACAACAACAAAAAAGAACAGTCCATGTCCACCTTTAAGCTCATCTCACATCTGTTTAAAAGAGATATACACGACATCATTAAATGAACACTTTTTTTATTGGGTCTTACCACCATATGAATTTAAAAACTAGGAATGTTTTATTGATTATGAAAATACAAAACAACCCAATATCGTTGAGTTGATGGAATCTTGAAGTATGTGAGGAGTTTATAAACAGAATAAACAGCTGGAGGGTATTTTACGAAGCAATATTCAGGCCAATGGTTTGCCATTCAGTGTTTTAAAGAAGCTGGATGATTTTGTTTCTTCAGTAAACACTGGTTGAGACTGAGGAAGGGAAAAGAACATCATTAATTACACCTCTCTTAACACATTAGGTTTGTTAAAATTACCCATAGACCAAATGTTTTCCTAATGAATAATAAATCTGCTTGAGGTTTTTATTTTTTATTTTTACAAAGAAAGATTAGAAATTATACAGCAGAAGCTCTTATATAGAGTATTAAATTTGGTAATTCAGTAACCCTAACACTTGTTTGTGCAATACTGAGACTTTCCAAAGAGATTTATTCATGAAAAATCATTTTACATAGTTCAATGTGACTTCAATATCATCCATTATCACAGACAAGGATCAGTAGTGACATTACAAAAAGAAATTCATCTTGTGTGAGAGAATAAATACTTACGAGCACTGCTACTCAAGCTGGATGACATATAGCTGCTCCCAGCTCCTCCTAGCCCTCCTCCTCCTCCAAATCCCATTCCAAGACCACTTCCAATGCCACCTCCAAGACCACTTCCAAGACCACCTCCGAGACCTCCTACACTCAGGCCTAGACCATAGCCATATCCACCTCCAAGGCCAAAGCCAGCACCTCCAAGGCCAAGGCCTGCACCTCCTCCCAGTCCTCCTCCTCCACCTCCTCCTGCAGCGAGAGCCAGAGCAGCTCCAGCACCTCCTGCTGCGCCTCCAGCTGCTCCTCCTACTGCTGTCTTAGACATGTGCACTGTGATACCGCCCCCAGACTTCAGCCTAGGTCACAACACACACACACACACACAAACACACAAACACACACACACACACACACACACACACACACATCACACTGACATTCACTGCATGATCACGAACTGACATTTAGAAACACATGGCTGATTGAGAAATGCTTCTTATACAATAACTACAATGTATACTACAGTTACAGTGCCAGTCAAAGGTTTTTGAACGCGCTAGCTTTTAGCATTATTGTTTCAAGGACCTGAAATTTAAATACTTTAAATTTGATAAGCTAACCAAAGAACAGATATAAGTACGAGAACCCGAGAAATGTTTATTATTAAATCACCGAATGCATAAATCTTTATCAGAATAATTAGCTACTTGTAGCATATTTATGTTTACTATCTGTAGGCATAACAGATTTACCCCACAAGTGATCGCACCATTAGTAAAGCATTTATTTAGAGTCTGATTAAGATCTGAAAGTGAGCAATTAAGACTTTTCCTTATTTAATTGCCATCTGTACTATTTTGCTTGGTCTGTGGCAATAGTATTGATTAAATAAAGAATAAAACATGATAGAGTGCATCATATTACACTGTCATGAATTATTTCCCAATAACAGCACTTCTCAGTGTGTTTTATTTTTCTTGACTCACAACAATTTACCAATAATTACAATTGTTTTTTTAAAAAATGTATTTAAATCACTGTAATTTTTAATACATTTCTAGCTACATTTACTGCTGTGGAATGTTCACAAAACAAACTTACTTTATAGCAGCTACAAATAGTTGTTCCCTCACTAGCCTCTAAAGACAAAAAAAGTGCAGCTTGTCAGGTAATGGAGGAAACCCTCTGTCCTGAAGACTTTACTGCTGCTGAAAACTTACTGACTTACGATATATTGACACTGGAGACCCCTTCCATAAATATTGTTACGGATGTATTCTGTTTATTATTAGTCTTAGATAGATGTGGAGCACCCACAGTACAATTATCTCTTACTATAGAAACAATAACATATTAGAATGAGCAGATTTTTAATATAAACCTGTGATTTGAATCCCAGCCAGAATCCTTGTCAAAGCTGCTGTTATAGAAAATTAATCAACGCATTCTAACCAATCAGATTTGAGAATTAAACAGTGTTGTGGTATAAGCTGTAATAAAATATTAAGAATGTTTGACTGTATATATTTTATAATATAACCCATTTCCATGTGGGCTGAGTGTAGCTATGACACACCTAGTTAAAGATTTTCTAGCTTTCTAGATTGAGATTTTAAAGGTCATTAAAAAAAATTACCTGAAATGTAATATGCAGAGGTTATGTTAGTACAATAAATAAGAAATTATGATCTAGGAAAGACATTAAGAACATTAGGGTCTCGTTTCTTAAATTGAGAACAGAATAAAATTAAAAAAAAAAAAAAACTTTTCCAGACCTGCAAGAAAACCCTGTAGGATATCCCTGTACCTGTTCTCCTCACTGTCCAGGAGTTTTTTGTAAGCTGTGATTTCGACATCCAGAGACATTTTGCTGGCCAGAAGTTCCTGGTATTCTTGTCCGTAATGTGTGATTTGCTATGAAACAGAATAGAAACGGTTAAGTATAAACAGGAACACACAAACTAGGCTAAAGTATTGTATTTAGCTTTAGATGAGATTGCGAACCTTTCTGAGGTCATCCAGCTGGGACCTGAGAGCAGTCACTTGCTCCTGGTAGGTCTCGGAATGTGAGTTGGTGTGAGATTCAGCCTCGTCCACCTGAGATTCTAGCTGGATGTTCTGAAAGAGAAACAAAACATCATCCAGATAACAAATCCACACACACACACACACACACACACACACACACACACACACACACACACACACACACACACACACACACACACACATATATAGAGTCACAAACAATGCTACGGATGAAATAAAAGGCTTCAAATGATTTTTATATAAAGAACTCCTTTAAATACAATAAACCACAGTGCTGTTGAGTTCTTGATTTAGTCTGGTCCAAAGGCGTTTAAAAAATAATAATAATAATTAACATAACAGGACCTCTGACAATAGTGTTAGCTGTAATTGAAATAATAGGTTTGTATATACTGTATATGCACTCATTCTAATATGTTGTCTTTCTGTAGTAACAACTAACACAGGGACTTGTGTGGCAGATGCTCCACATTAACAGATGGAAAAACTGTGATTGTTGGCTACCATTCATGTGGTTCATAGTACTGTACACCTTGTTGAGTTTTATTCCTTTCCTATACTGACTTATGTTGCCCTCTTGAGTATTGGGTAATCCAGTATTGAGCCAATTGTCTCATGCTGTATAAACTCTAAAAAGGCAAGCCAACAACGAAGTCTGGGCAACTGTCAGCAAAATGCAGATTTGTACAAAAAAAAATTTTTTTTTTAAAAAAGATTATGTTTCAAAATAAGTGCCAGTTCCTCGAGCTGTTTACTTCTGACCATAAGTAACAAACTCAGAAAATGTTACATTACGTCTTGGCTTACAGTCAGTCTTAAATCATTAATCATCTTCATCTTTTGATGTTCTGGAAATGTATAACTCGTTTCATGGATAATCTTGAACATTAAATATGTCTATAAACAGATCAAATGTGTTGTATGATGTGTTGTTCATTATAAAATGGAAAGTTTTTAACATGGACAAATTTCTGTGGTATACAATGAATAAAATACTTCTGGGCTTGTTTTTATAGGGAAATAATCAATCAGGGTGGTAACTAACTCTGCTTCGCACTGGGCTACATCACACCATTCTGTTGTTGATTATTTTACTATAAAAGCATGCCCTGTATCTGTATCACATGTGTGATTACCAAAGACAAGAATTTTGGCACAATCTCCTGTAATGAGAAACAAGCTATAAAAGCTATATATATATATATATATATATATATATATATATATATATATATATATATATATATATATATATATATATATATAAAACCCTGCGTACTCCAAACTTATAATAATGGACATATATGTTCAGTTGCTCAGTTCCATCAGTACATTTATACAAAGCAGATATGTTTTCTCATTGCTTTAATGAATTTATATTTGTAAAATAAACTCTAAATATGTATTTCATTCTTTTAGAAGTAAGACTACTTTTTCAAAATATGTATCAATTTTTGTACTTTGCAAATGTTGAAAATGTATCCAAGTAAATGTAAGCGAGTACACACCAATGATTTGAGTCGGTCGATTTCTCTCTGCACAGAGTCAATCTGTAGTTTGTAGACTCGCAGCTCCTCTTTGGCCGAAGTGAGGGACTGAATACTGGGCTGAGTTGAAATGGCCATCATGGAAAGCTGCAGCCACAAAAACATCAGCGATATTATAAGAATATCTGCGTGAAATATTCTCATATCAGTACTGAACTTTACCACATTTTGTAGTGTTACAGCCTGGAACTGAAGTGTCATGAATCTAGAAGCGTGAAAGCATACTTTGAATCATGGTGGTAGTAGCATCATGTTGGTTTGCTTCAATCTTATTGGCTATTTTGTGGAGATACATGCCATATAATCCCAATCAATTCCATTTCAGTTCCAGGTTGGAATCCATGAATGACAAGTTAAGGAGGTAATAAAGTCCTAAATTTCTAAATTCTTATTCAGAATAAGGTATTCAAGTAATGAATGTTTCATTAAATTAGCTTTATATATATATATATATATATATATATATATATATATATATATATATATATATATATATATATATATATATATATATATATTATATTATATTATATTATAAGCTTTTATCAGAGTGTTTTTATTTTAAACGTCCACTAGGGGGAGGCACAGGCATAAAATTATTTAACCTATGTCAACGCCTACAATGAGTAGATTTTAATTTAAGCAGACACTCTGACTGTTTCTGCTGTATGATTGTGAAGGATCTGGAGCGAGATCTCGTACACTGTCCTGCACGGAGAGAAGTGCATCCTGTTTGCTGCGCTGTGCCAGAGCTTCATAGTGAGCTTTAACATCAGCAAGGGCGGAGGTCAGGTCTTGCGCCTGTGCTGTGTTATCCACAGAGATGGAGACAGCTGACTTCACGCTGCCAGTCACAATGTTCCTGACCTCTTTAACTTTCTGAAAAGTACAAACACCACACACACACACACACACACACACACACACACACACTGTGAGATGGCTTTCAATGCACAAGGAAATTTGAGAAAATGCATAATGCATTAATGGAAAAGTCAGTTTGTGTGTGTGTGTGTGTGTGTGTGTGTGTGTGTGTGTGTGTGTGGTGTGCGTGTGTGTGTGTGTGTGTGTGTGTGTGTGTGTGTGTGTGTGTGTGTGGGTGTGTGGGTGTGTGTACTCACAGCATCATACACCTGCTTGGACAGAGCAATCTGTTCCTCCACACCAGTGATGCCAGCTTGCAGCTCAAAAATAGTGAGGTAAAGGTTGTCCACCTCCTATTGAAAGTGTACATAAAAAGATGAATATACAGTGCCTTACATAAATATTTACCCCCTCAAACTTTTCCATATTTTGCAGTGTTACAACCTGAAACTGAAAGATCAGGAATCTAGAAGTATAAAGCATCTCTTGAAACATGGGAATGGTAACATCATGTTGACCCTTAGCCTCTTGGATGCTTTGCTATTATGGGCAATGTTGTGTAGATTCATGACATATAATCCCAATTAATTACTTCACTTCCAGAAAATGTGGAAAAGTTCAAGGGGGTAAATACATGTGCATGGCACTGTGTCAGTAGCACGAATTTATTAATCTAAATTTCAAGAAAAATTCCCTACCTCCTTTAAAGCGCTCCAGTCCAACTCCAGAGATTTGGTCTGAGCCGCTTCCTCTTCATATCTTAGATTTAATGCCAGGGAAGAAAAATTTTACTGATCTACTTTCTGTACCTCTCCTACACCACACTAAATACAAACTCCTGTATATAGGTCTCATTAACTGTCTAGGACACATTTCTTACCTGGCCTGCACGTCAGCGATGATGCCTTTATAGTGTTCGATCTCAGCGATGATGGCCTCTTTAGTGGCAGTAAGACCATCAATCTGGGATTTGTAGCTTCCGATAGCTGATGTGAGCAGGATGGAAGTGCTGGCAGGACCACCATGCTCAGGATTGGTGAACATGGAAATCTTGGCTTTCAGTATAGCATTGTGCTGCTCCAGCGACCGAGCCTGAATCACATCAGTCACACAGAACTTCAGGGTTAGGTTTCTGTAGACGTTTCAACAGTAAACATCATTAAATGAGTGACAGCTGTAATGAGCATGATGCTTCTCCTGGGGTATGTATGAGTATGGAAAAGATTTTTTAATTAATTTTATGAACATGTCTCTTGACTCTTCCTACAGTTTTTGCTTTCTGATGCTGAGATGTTTAATTACTAGTTTAGTAAGACAATTAATCTTTCGTGAGGACACAGAGAGATGATTAACTGATTCCTACAAAGAAGATTGTACTAAAAACTAACAAATCACTGTGCTTTACATTTACATTAAGACTTTCAGAAAAAAAGGTTTGTACCCAATACTATTATGGCCCAGAGTACACCAATGTATGCCATTGGTATGCCAATGTACCTGGACTCTCAGAGACACAACAATGGTTCCTTTGGGTCAAGTTATGTTCCTCTAAGTCACAAAAGCTGTACTACTGATAGCACCATCCTACTGACAATCAGTTAATTCTTAAAACCACAATATGTACCTTTTTTGAAGGTGACCGTACCTTATCAATGAAAGATGCAAATTTGTCATTGAGTACTTGCAGCTCTTCTTTCTCCTTCAAGCGCATGACCTGCACAGTGTCCATGGATGGGAGTGTGGGGTCAATGGTGGGCACTGGACTGATACCTGCATCCACTGTGGTGCTGTTGCTCAAGAAAGATGGGTTAAAACCATAACCTCCAATCTTGAAGACACGGCCACCCAGACGAGCTCTTAGAGGTGCCACACCAGCCCTGAAGCCTGCAACTCTGGCGCCTGCAGCTCCAAAACCACTACCTAAGGCAAGTGCGCCTCCGCCCAGGCCAATACCTGCTCCACCAGCACCTACACCAGCACCTGCACCAGCACCCAGACCTAGACCTAGACCTCCAATTCCAAGCCCAAATCCAAGACCTCCACCGGTGGCTCCTGCACCCCTCGACAGGCCAAGTGAACGGGACAGACCTATCATAGAACCTCCACCTCCTCTAGTCCCTGTGAACAAACGGTTGCCTCCATAAGTAGCTCCAAATCTGACTGCCCCCCCACTGATTCTAACATTTGTGTCAGCCATATTTTCTCAGAGCTGGGGTCCAGGTCTTTGCAGAGGAGTCCTGGTGCTCAGTCAGGTTGTCCCACGCCCTCTCCAGTCTTTAAATAAACCAGCCTTTACACAGGCTGTTCGTGTTGGCTGCTGCTGATTTGCTGTGGCTTTGTGCCAGTGTAAGTCACATGTTCAAGCTTAGCCGACTGGCAGGCCAGCGTCCCCCCTAGAGGCACTGATCTGCCTCAGACATGTTAGGATTGACTCAACAATCCATGACCTGAATACAGTTGAGCTGTTTCTTTTTAAACTTTTTATTGATGCTGAAAAGTGCTCTATTATACTATAATAGCTTGACTAACAGACTCTTAAAATCTCACCATGTGTTATAGTATATTGAAACAAAATTGTTTGCCATATAAGATACCTGCTCCATAAATCAGCTTGGGTTTGACAGGAGAGGCAGGTGAAAAGTTTATCACAAAATAGTTTTTTGCCCAAAGGAAAGAGAATCATATCTACAGCACAGTTGAATGATATGTGGCATGTTGTAACAGAAAAAAGATCTGCTGGCAATATTGGACCATGAAGCCTTATTTACCCTGCTTTTACCTGTTATGTAACTGTAAGGGCTGGCAAGGTTTTTGGGTATTTCCAGGCCCTGCACTGGAACAGTATGTATAATCAAGTCTCATCCTCTAAAATCCTCCAAAATTTTGAGTAGCAGGTGATTTTGTTAGCTTCTTGACTCATGCTAAAAAATGAGTCCCAAGGGTACTGATTTGTGTGATCATTAACAAGCTTTTCTTGGAGGCTGCAGAGGGCTGAGTGTTGCCTGTACCGGCTTCACACATTATAAACTAGCAGACACCATCTTCAAATATCAAAGGAGTAAAATATCTATCATTTCTATGCAAATTTTTAAATTATTCAATTCCTTCAGGTGACTGAATTCATTCATAATCTACTACATTCATATTCACAGTCTGCTACACTGAAAAATGCACACAGCACATTTGTATTATAGTATATTTAGGTAGACAGTTAAGACAGTTATAGTAGCCATTATGGATTTGGAGCATCTTTTGAGATCTGATTATCAGGGAATTACGATCCAGGTTTGTTTTGCTCACTGTATTAAATTAAAAACACTGATGCCCATAACAGTATAAATTATTTTAATCCTGAAAGTTAACCCGGATAAAAAACAATAGTGACATTTCAAGCCGAGATCAAACAGATTATTAGTGAACTATACAATTAAAGGTTCTATTTGGAACTTTCTCTAACTCAGTTGTAGAGTTCTATAGTCCTATAGAACCTTATGGGTTCTCCCAGATGTACAACCGATGAACCCTTAAGGGTTCTAGATTGACCCTTTTAGATATGTATACGGCCCTGTAATGAGTTGGTATCCCATCCAGGCTGTCCCTTGCCTTCTGCCCCGAGTCCCCTGGGATAGGCTCCAGGATCCCCCAGGAACTTGTGTAGGATAAGAGGTACAGAAAATGAATGGATGGATGGATGGATGGATGGATGGATGGGTGGATGGATGGATATGTGTATGTGTCAGGCAAATTTCAGCACACATTTTTCTTTTTGACTATGTGGGATTTCCATGGCAGAAATCCATAATGAATAATTTACCAAGTGCATAGTTTAATAACCTTTATTTACCATGAATAATTTGCAACTACAATAGCTAGCTTCCATTACTACACTATAAAATATTCAAAACAAAAAAACAAACAAACAAAAAAAACAGAAAAACAACAGTAAAACTTTATGTTATTTCTTTCAACACTACACTCTATTATCCTTTCATTTCTTTTAACCGGTCAAGTGTGCTGCCAAGGCAGGTTATACTTTAGTAAACATGTCATGTACAAATGATTTCTTATTATATAAGTTTGGTATAATTGCTGTTTGATACTCTGCGTAAGCTGACTTCTAAAATGACATATGACTAATTAATGACCAAGGAAACATATAAATGAGTCAGAACAATTCACATGATTTTAACCATCACTTGTCAGGAGCTCTCTCCAGTTTCTCACTCTTTATGCAAGTTCAGGCAAAAAACAGTACAGTTTTTTTTTTTCATACAGTACAGCCCTTCAGTGGATTCAAAAGGAGTTTGTTTCAATTCGTATTACATAAAAAACTTCATTTGTCCATCAGAAACGCCGGAGGCAAATCAATGGAGTATCATATGATCAGCACCTTGGACAGCAGCGATCGGGAAAACTGCAGCTCAAGGCTGATGAGCTTCATTTCGGTCCACAGCTGGCCTGATGTTCAACTTCTTTACAGCATTAATGTCCACACACAGTGCAGTATAGATATATAGATGGCTACTGAATATATTGAAAGCAGGGGAAACATATTCACATAGCCTAAATGAGTGTTGTGTCTTTTTTTTTGTTTTGTTTTTTTTGTTTTTAAACTCCTTTTCCTATAGAGGAGAAGAAAACGGAAAATGCAGACATGTCCCACGTATGTTATGAGTAATACGGAGCGGCATGGGTGTTTCACAATGCATCCAGGACATATACAAGTCCCATATAGTTTTAGATTCGCTTGTTATCGTGATACAGCTACAGCCTCGAGGACTCCGGCCTCCACGGCTCCGGTGTGCGCGGATAAAGCGGCGGGATCATGACGGCCAGGCGGAGGTTCAGTGTATCCGGCGGCAGGACGCGCGATCACGCAGCGATCTGCTTTTCTTGCAGCCGGGACAGGGCTGAGCTGATCCCTCTCATATTCCTCCTGAGCTCGCTGGATCTTCCGCCTCTTCATTTTGCCTTTGTGGCAGTGGTGCGTGGTGAGAGACAACGCCACGATGCCGACGATCGCGACGCCGAGGAGGATGAGCGCGAAGGTGGAAGAGAGCGGCGGCGGGAAGGGCTCAACTTTCTCCGCGCAAGTGCCGTTAACGCAGCGCCAACTCTCCGTGCTCCTGAAACTCATCACCGCTGGACTGCAGGGATTTATCCCACACCGTAAAGATGTCCGTTATGCGTCGGTTTCGTCGTGCGCACCACCAAAAAATACCCGGTAATGGCTGTAGTGCCAGTTCCACCGACAATCCGAGCTCGCCGGACAGCTCTGGAGACGGGATAAAAGTGACTGTCCTTGTACTGATAGACGCCTCTGTTCAGTGTTAATCAGTAAATATCACACTGAAGAAACGAACTATATTCTGATCGTCTTCTAGGCTATAAAACGTTTCCAAGTAAAAATCAAGAGTGCAGCTTCCCACAATGTTAAAGCAATCCGGAGCTGATAAACCCTGTGCGGGCGCAGTGCAGTCCGAGTCCCCGTTCTCTCTCTCTCTCTCTCTCTCACACACACACACACACACACATACGCACACCTCAGAACTCTGGCACTGACGTCATCTTCATCATCCCAACGTCTCCATGTCATCACGGGTCAAACGGAGCACTCACTCCGCTTAGGCAGTTATAAATAATCAATTCAGCGCCTCAATGAATGCTTAATGAAGGACTTCCATCTGTCTGGGATCCCTGTTTTGAGCTTGTATTCAAATACAGCAAGCTAAAGAAATCACGGTAAGACTTTCCTGAAAAGCAGTTCCTAAAGCTACCCTCTTAGAAAGTAGTGAAATCTAACATGCTTAAGGGTTCTTGAGTTGTCCCTCAGATGGACCTCCTATGCAGAGCTCTAGAAGTGAATTTATCTCTTTTATCTCTTTCTTAAAGGGTATAGAGTAGACGCTATTTAGAAAGCTAAGTACTCGTATCTCATGGGCCATGTTGAATAGCGCAGTTTTATACCAAGGCCTGTAAGAACATTTGCAAATGGAAAAATCAAGTGATTGATTGGTGTTCGCAATGCATGTTTTTAGTGAACCGTAGGTCTACTCAGACCACCTCCCAAAATGGTCTCAGTTCGGTTCACTTTAAAAGGGTCTGAGATCATTCGCCGTGTTCACACATGGGCCAAAAAACCAGCGCACCCTGCTCAGACCCCTGAAAAGGACCAAGTGTGAAAGCACCCTAAAAGGAACCATGATACACCCTTCTCATTTAAAACACTTGCATATGTAAATCAGTCATAAGAACTGAAACAAGGTTATGACACATTCTATGATGTTTGTGCTTTGTACAATTTTGTAGTTAACCTCACAGCATTACCTTTCATTCATCTTCAGTAACTGCCTTATCCTGGTCTGGGCCACAGTGGATCCAGAAGCTATCCCAGGAACACACACCCTGAATGGGGTGGCAGTCCGTCCCAGGGCACCACGCACGCACGCACACGCACGCACACACACACACACACACACACACACACGCACACACTCACACGCACACACTCACACGCACACACACACACACACGCACACACGCAATGTAGCCTGAGCTCAGTATTGATCCAGGGTCCCTGGATCTGTGAGATGAGACACAAAACTCAGTCATCATGATGTTAAAATGTATACCAGTCTGAAAGTGTCCTAAAGCAAACTTATGTCCAAACATCGATCACCCAACTTGGATGTTATATCAGTTTGATATCAGAAATCGGCAAAACAGACTTTGACAGTTGATGTATATTTGAATAAGCCTAAACAAATGTTTAAGTTTGTTAGTTGCCATGACATGGTGTCATGGAGCCCTATGAACACTGCCATTAAGTAAAGTTGTACCAAACCCCCGTAACTGCACACCATACCTTCATAGTGATCTCCATGTAACTGTCCAGTGCTGAAGGCAATTTTCAAATATATACGAGAGGCTGGCTAATCCAGTGATTACCAGCCCTTTCCATGGAGTCCCCCTGTCTTACATATTTTGTTGCCTTTCCTGCTCTAATACACCCATTCAACTAATCAATCAGTTGGATCAGGGCTGCCACTGGGCACTGTGACAGGACATAAAGTGCCAACTGCCATGTAGTGACACTCCCATCCTCAAAACCCATCTAATTGTGCTCTACTTCAGCAGCTGGTCTTGTGCCAGATGTGTCCTGTCAGTCCAGAACATCAGAACCTGAAGACTGACGGCCCGAGACAAAAAAATAATACTCAAACAGCCTATAGGCATTTTCTCAGTCAAAGCCCTTTCAAGCACGGTGTCTACACTCATGGACTGTTGATATGGTTACATATTAGATTATTCTAATATATTATTGTTTCTATAGTAACAGCTATCTCACAATGCATACATTCCACATAAACACACTTTGACATTAACAAATGTGTTTAATTATTGATTACAGACGTATTCTGTAAGAAGACATTTATATAGCATTTTTGGAAAAAAGGCTCCAGGCTCAGCACTTTGTAACCTTCAGAGGTACAGCTGTGACTTTAGGTTTACCGGCATGGAAAAGTCTTCAGGACAGAGACATTTGAGCTTTGTAGTATCCCAGAAACATGACAAGCTGCATTTTTTGCATTATTACCTTTAAGACAGAGGGGGGGGGGGGGGGGGGGGGGGGGGGGAGGCTGATAAAAGAACAACTGTTTATAGCTGCTATAATGTGATGAGGAACTAACTGATGGGTAAAGTGTCCCAAATCCCATGCTTTAATGAATATTATTTTTTTTTTATTTTTGCCAAATTGTGTAAAATAGTTTGGGACATGCTATTACAGGAAAAAAGAAATCAACTTCAGTTGTCCTCTGCTTCACATCACACCACCCTGCCATTGATTATTTTCTTATAACAGCACATCTTGTCATGTTTTATTTCTTATTCTTCCTAATTTTTAGTTAATATTTCCACTCTCAATCCAAGATGGCTGACCAAAACAGTAAGTCACAGCTATATCTGCTACGGGCAACCTGTAACACATGATTATGGTTAAATGGTAAATGGCGCACTTATATAGCGCTTTTATCCAAAACGCTTTACACTGTGTCTCATTCACCCATTCACACACACACAGAGCTGCCATACAAGGCGCTAACTTGCCATCGGGAGCAACTTGGGGTTCAGCGTCTTACCCAAAGACACTTCGGCATGTGGAATCATGTGGGCCAGGACTCAAACCCCAAACCCTACGATTAGTGGACAACCCACTCTACCACCTGAGCCACAGACGCCCCTGTGTCCCCGTGCTTCAGGGTTTTCCGACCCCAGTCCAAAGACATGCGATGTAGGCTGATTCGTATTTCGAAATTGTCCGGTACATCATTATGCCCTGCAGATGTTGGAACACTGTCCAGGGTGTCCCTCGCCTTGTGCCCCATATGCTCATTTATAAATGTCTCTCAAATATTGTTTGGGAGACCATAAATATTAGAATTATTCCTCCATTTTTGACATTTGGCTTTTATGTGGACTTAAGTGATCATCCTTCAGGGACGTGTTCCTGTCCTGCCGGTCATGTAGCTAAGTGTCTGAATTTAGCACAGGTTCTTCTCTACTTTTAACAGCATTCAGTAGAAGCAATGTGTATTGAGGAAAAACAGTGTGTGCAATCCCCATTTAATTCCACAACATTATCACACTATTAGTGTCAGTCAGTGTGAAGAGAGAAGAGAAAGCACTGAAACGTCCAGGATGAGAGTTAGTTCTGCAGGACCATGGCTTCATAATTCAGTATACTGATTTACTGGCTAGGAAGACATGGCTCTGGGAACAAGGTTAGTGTTCACCAAAAAAATCAGAAATCCGATTGTGAGAAACGAATTCAGAAAATAACAACCCCATAACTTAATTGTCTTCGCTAAAACAAAGTGGTGTGTTTTGCCAGGGGCGGCAAGAGCACAATGTGAAACTGTGCGATGTCTCGTCCTATAAAACGACACTGCTTTTTGTTTGCTGCTTGCAGCCCCACACTCACACTTCAGCAGCCCCTGTTCTGACAATACACACTATAATTCCAAGCCAGCAAGGAAGAATAATTGACCATGTTTTTTTCAAAAGCATAATTTGCTACTTAGGTTGTAGCCCCATAGAAATAACAAATTCTCTGAGCCTTTAGAATTATAGGGTTCATCTGAACAATTATGTGATTTAAAATAGAACTTTATAATGCCATATATAATGACTGGAAAGTAGAGATAGATAGAGAGAGAGAGTCATTTGAAAATTCAATTCACCCTGTACTATATTAAAAACCCATTAACACATTATTTGATGTTTTACTTTGTGAATTTAATTTATTTTTGAAAATATAAACTCATTTCAAATCTGATGACTGCAACACAGTCCAAAAAAGTTGAGACAGTTGACTGTTTACCACTGTGTAACATCACCTTTTCTTTTAATAACACTGATTAAGCATTGGGGTGATGAAGACACCAGTTGGTTAAGTTTAGCAAGTGGAATTTCCCCCCATTCATTCATTATGCCTTTCTTCAGCTGTGCAAATGTACAGGGCCTTCGTTGTCCTATTTTGCGTTTTATAATGTGCCACACATTCTCAAACTGAGACAGGTCAGGACTGCAGGCAGGCCATGCTAGCACCCGCACTCTCTGCTTACACAACCATGCACTTGTAATCCGGTCAGAATGTGGTTTGGCGTTGTTCTGCTCTGGATGGCAGCATATGTTGTTCCAAAATGTGTACATATCTTTTTGCATTAATGGTGTCTTCACAGATGTGCAAGTTACCCATGCCATGGGCACTGACACACCTCCATACCATGACAGATGCTGGCTTTTGGACCTGACGCTGATAACAGCTTGGATGGTCCTTTTCCTCTTTGACCTGGCGAACACGACGGCTGTTTTGTCCAAAAACTATTTGAAATGTTGACTCACCGGACCACAAAACACAATTCCACTGTGCTACTGTCCATCTCAGATGAAACCGAGCCCAGAGAAGTCGGCGGCACTTCTGGACAGTGTTGATGTATGGCTTTTGCGTCGCACAGTACAGCCTTAACTTTCATCTGTGGATGCAGCGGCGAATGGTGTTGACTTACAAAGGTCTACCAAATTATTCCTGAGCCCATGTCAGGATATCCATTACCGATTCCTCTTTGGGGAATGTTGTTCTCAAAGTGTTGGATTATTCGCTGACACATTTGTTAGCAGATTGGCGAGCCTCGACCCATCCTTGCTCTTGAAGGACTAGGCCTTTTTTAGAGGCTCCTTATATACTATGATTAGACGATTGCCTCACCTGTTTCACGTCACCTTCTTATTTCAACTTGTCACATCACTATTAGTCTTAAATTGCCCCTATCCCAACTTTTTGGAACGTGTTGCATGCATCAATTTCAAAATAAATATTATCTTCAAAAAGCTATGCAGTTGATTAGGTAAAACATCAAATACCTTGGCTGTATATGTTTAAAAAATATATATAAGTCAAGGTACATTTACAAAGCACTCCTCTTTGTTTTTATTAGCATTTTCCATACTGTTCCAACTTTTTCAGAATTGGGGTTATAATTCATAGAAACTCTACAAGGCCACCACTGTGCACAAAATAAACCAGTGGAGTTCAAAAATGAGATCCAATTCCTGTTTTTTTTGTTTCAATTTTGTTCTTGAGATAAGAAAAAAAAAAGTCAGATCTAGCCTAGGGCCATGATGAACCAAAAAGCACCATGCTGTGTAGCAGCCCACCCTTTAACACCCATCTGACTTCACTTTATTTTATCAGCTTATCTTGTGCCAAATGTGTCCTGTCAATCCAAAACAGTCCGAGCCTGAAGATCGACAACGCTTGCCAGTGAACTGAACTCCAGCAATTTCACCCTCTAGTCACTTGGACACAATTTTCTTCTCAAATGTATTCAGTAGAAGCATTTTTTTTTGTTGAGGAAAACATAACTGAAGATTATAAACCACATTCACGTCTACTATTATTTTGTGGATTCTGCAGAACTGTTAAAAAGAAACACTCAAAGTTATGTTAAGCCAATTTTCCTTACCCCAATCTACCTTGTTTTGTTTTGTAGTGGAGATACAATACTCACATTACTAACAAAGTGAGGAAAGTTTAGCAACCAGTTGAGCATTGTGCATTTTCACTCATTCACTCATCTCCAGTAAGCACTTTATCCTGGTCTGGGTCATGGTGGATCCAGAGTTTAACCCCAAGAACACTGGGTGTGAGGCAGGAATACACTCTAAATGTGAATCAGAGCACCATGCACACACTTTCACACTTATTGGCATGTTTTTGGGACTTATAAATTTCATTTGCTACTCTTTTATCATTGGCACAGGTTCTTCTCTATTTTTAAGAGCATTCAGTAGAAGCAATGTGTATTGAGGAAAAACAGTGTGTGCAATCCCCATTTAATTCCACAACATTATCACACTATTAGTGTCAGTCAGTGTGAAGAGAGAAGAGAAAGCACTGAAACGTCCAGGATGAGAGTTAGTTCTGCAGGACCATGGCTTCATAATTCAGTATACTGATTTACTGGCTAGGAAGACATGGCTCCGGGAACAAGGTTAGTGTTCACCAAAAAAATCAGAAATCCGATTGTGAGAAAATAACTTAATTGTCTTCGCTAAAACAAAGTGGTGTGTTTTGCCAGGGGCGGCAAGGACACAATGTGAAACTGTGCGATGTCTCATCCTATAAAACGACACTGCTTTTTGTTTGCTGCTTGCAGCCCCACACTCACCCTTGTGGGGTGGGACATGTTTTTGGGATGTAAAAAAATATTTCATCTGCTACTCATTTTAGTGGCATCATTTTGTCCATTTTTATAAATGACAATGTTTTACAGTATGAAAAACACATGCTTGTTTTGACAGTAGATATAGGTGGAACCCATAAGATGGCACCCAATCTTGAACACCTGATTCTAATGTAATTGATTTGAAGTTGTGATAAATGAAGCGGTGACTGATCTGGATTTTTTTCTTGTTATCTTTTTTAAATGGTGAAATGTTCTACAAAATGTCAATTTGATAGAGTGGATCACCTTTATTAATAGGCACTGTTTCAAAAAGGATCAAGTGTTTGCTTGTCCGAACATGTCAAAAAAGCCAACAAGTTCCATGGGGTGTACTTATTTATTTTACATGCCTGTATAATCATGCACTTAATTGCACACTGCTTAATTGGTAGCTACAGTATGCTAGTTGAAGACAGCCATCATATCTTGGCTATTTGACTACATTCTGTGTGAGAGGGGAAAACTAAATTATATTTTTGCTTGAACTTAAACACTGGTTATCTAACGCAATGCATTTCTCTGAGCATAAAAAAAACCATCCACGATACACAGAAGGAAAGAGTGACTAAATAAATAAATAAATAAAAATCTCCCCTAGGCCAACTCATTAACTCAGATGTTCACAAAGCCCCACGGTTTTGAGATCCACTCTCACACCTTGCGAGTGAGTCACTGAGGGACAGGGTCCAAATACGATAAATCTGTGTTGGCCCATTGGACTGTGACGAGCAAGCACATCTTCCCTCCCAGGAGGCACGGGCATGGATCCATATACTGTAATTACCCGTGTCAATAAATGGTGTATCCTATGCCAAGGCACAAATCCAATTCTGTGTAGAACAGCTTTACACTAGACATGCACGGAAATCTTGGTTGTGTGTGGTTGGACTCTTCTAAAAAGAAATGAAAAATAAACAAATAAATAAATAAATAAAACTACTCAGCTGCCAGGGAAGCTGGCATTTACATGCAGCAAGCATTGCGTTTTCAATCTATGAGAGAGCACTTGCGATCTATGCATTAGCTCTAATGATTGTCTTCTCATTGTGCTTCTGGTCTATTGTTATTCCGAAATGCCCCAGGCACAGAATTGAACCTTTCCACGTCTTTCTCAGCTGAAATGGTTTATTAAAGCAGAGAAATATGGAGGAAATGGCTCTCCAGGCAGGACGTGATGGATGTACAGCCACAAAAAAACTGAAAACACAGCAAAGGGTCACTCCAGCTAGAGTGCACACAAACCCAATTCATCAACACATTTGCTAATCATGTCAACAGCTCTGCCTTGCATGTATCTTACTTCCCCTATCTACTGTGCAGCAAATCACTTCTGAGTTGAGATAAAACTATACGACAACTGAGGTTGCCTTGTGATTTCACGAGACCATCTGCCCCGTTTCGTATTTTGGCCTGGCTGGATAACGAGCAGAAATTAGCACCCCAGACTGAACGGCAAACAAAGCACGCTGGAGTATTTTAAAGAGCTGCAGTAATCATAAAGACACAACTAGGACAAATTGTAATAAAGTCCCTCCATGGCACAAATCCTATGACTTGCCAAAGTCACGCATGTGTTAAACCATGGCAGAGAGTCAATTTGTCTCGTAGAGCTGAAGCACAGGCTCTCCAGAGATGAGCTGGGTGAATGCTGATAAACACATACTTCAGCAGATGGCCTTTGTGCTTTGACGGAGAATAACAATCCATTCACTGTGTCGGTCGCTTCTAGACATTTCTATTTCAAACTCAGCGAGAAGAATAGAGGAAATAACACCCGTGCATGCCAAGTGGAAGGGGACCGAGATCAGACAGATGCACAATGTTGCACATAAAAAAGTAATGAGAGTATTAGAACACAAGAATACACAGATGGTACCTGAATGTGTTTTTCCCTTTTAAAGTCCCGGTGTAAAATATTAAAAGTTTGTTTTACACCAACCTTGAGTGTTACGATCAGCTTACCCAGCAAAGTTTGAATAAAGAATAAAACAGACCTAAAACACACGGAACACACCAAGTCAAAAACTGTCCTAATGGGTGTGGCCTAATACTTTAATAAATACGCGTCATTGACAGCCCACTGTCCGAGACTCCAAGCCTGCTACATCACTCGGGAAGGAAGCACAGGAAAAGAGAACCAAGAATGTTGAACACAATGCACAAAGTTACAAATTATAGTAATCTTGGTATACACTGAAGTAAAAGAAGGTGCCACCGTTGGAGTGCTTTCAGGGAAAAACATTAGCTGTAGAGCCTTTTGCCCAAGATCTGTGGAGGGAAAAAGCAGGTCAAAGAACATGCACACTGTAACCATAACAACACTCTTACTAGTCATAGCTAGTATCAGTCAACTAACTAGCCTAGCTTGCTAGCCATAGGGTGTCCCAAAAAGTCCCCATACAAAGGGGAAATTAACACTTTAGGAAAATGTCTTCCAAAATTGTTCATACAGTTTAAATATTTTTTCAGCTGGTCTTTGAGTGCCTTTGACAAAAGAACATATTGAAATCATTCTCATGGCTGGATCAAGAAGCTGTCACAAGATTGTGATGGACATTCAATTAGCAAACCTAGAGAAAAGGATCTGGTTGTGCGACTTGACTATACGCAGTTGAAGTGGACGTCACATCAATAACTGTGAATACACTAAAAAATAGACAGTTTTTTTGTGTTTTTGCAGCACTGGAATATTGCCAATAAAATATACACGTCATGCATCTCCTTATGTATACTCAGTAACAGGACTAATGTTCCATCTGCACTTTGTTATCCATGCTTGCTAATCTCACTTGCCCTGTAAGCTGCAACCTGATTGGGCAGGAGGTAAAGAGTCATGTTGGCAGCAGCGCCTTTGGCATTGGCAGGGATGTCTCTACCAGCACCAAGTTTAGTCCTTCTTTTTACTGATTTGTTTGCCTGAAATACCCTTAAAATATACTTAAAACAGGAAGGCTGCTATCTAAGAAAAACTGTTTCAGACATTTGACCTTGCTGTGAGAGTTTGGATCAATTCTAAAATCGAATGAGTTCATCTACTGGATACCATCATAATTGCATACAAATCCTACAAAAGATCAATCACATGTTCATTCTTGAGATATCACACTAATGAAAAGCATACTGTCTCAACCACCTAGAGGCAGTAGCATAAAAAAATGCTATAAAAAAGCACCCTCAGTGACAAGTCTGTTGTTGCTCATTATTCCCAGAGTTTTTATCAATTCTATGCATTCGTTCCTAAACCGGGTAACGAGTACAAGCAACTAACAAAAGCTAACCATGCTAATAAACATCCATCTATCCATCCTCTATACCACTTATCCTTTTCAGGGTCACAGGGAACCTGGAGCCTATCCCAGGGAGCATTGGACACAAGGCGGGGTACACCCTGGACAGGGTGCCAATCCATCGCAGGGCACACTCACTATGAACACTTTGGAAATGCCAATCAGACTACCATGCATGTCTTTGGACTGGGGGAGGAAACCGGAGAAACCGGAGTACCCGGAGGAAACCCCTGCAGCACGGTGAGAACATGCAAACTCCACACACAGAGCCACGGTGGGAATCGAACCCAGCAAAAACTCAGCAAAAAATATAAACGCCCCTTTTTCTGGAAACTGTATTTTAAAGATAATTTTGTAAAATCCAAATAAGTGGAAAAGTGGAGTAACAGCTCACAGCAAGAACTAACAAATCTGGTGCAGTCCATGAGGATGAGATGTACTGTAGTGCTTAAAGCAGCTGCTGGCCACCTGGTACTGACTGTTACTTTTAATATTGACCCCCCCCTTTGTTCATTGTCTCATTATTCCATTTTTGTTCGTCAAATGTCTGTGAAACTTGTTCAGTTTATGTCTCAGCTGTTTTTATGTTAATACAAATATTTACTCAGAAATTTCTATTCACAAATAAATTTGTCCCTTTTTTAAATACATTATCACTGCATTAAAAGCTAAGGCACTTATATAGAGGATAAAAAATTGTTGGCAAATTTCTGTGCTTTAAGATGAACTTGCTTTTATGGAAAACAAACAAAACAGTAACTCTACTTCATGTCGGGGTATTGTTGATTATTTCAAATAGCATGGCCAATTCTGTTATTATTCATGTACCCTGCCCTCTTTACACATAAAGAGAAGTCATTCTGGTTAAATATACCAAGACCTTAAAATATTCAGCAAACATTCATGCAGACTGTGCCCACAAGATAAACATTGACCCAAAAAGCAATCAGGGATTTAGTATGCCTGGGGCTTTAAGATTGGCATCAGCAGTGCAGTTATCTGAGCATCCCACTGACACTTCGTAGGCCACATGAAACCACATGCAATTTCAATTTCTAGATTTCTCTCTGGTGGACAAAGACAGGCTGTTATGTACAGATAAAAGAAAGATGGTCAAGCAAATTCCAATTAGACTGCACAAAAATTATAAGCACTGTTAATTTTATTTCACAAAACAAAATCTAATCCCAGAATGTAGACAGCATGAGAGGAATAGAACATAATTGGAGTCCATTACATGAGAACTGTGAGTTGAGGGAGGCTGTGGTCACAGTCACGAGGTCCAGCGTTCAGTGGAAATGAACTAACTCTGGCCTCCCAGCAAATGCAGCACCAACTCCTCATCCTCCGCCAGAGAGAGACCAGTGTCCAGAAGCTCAGGTTCTGAGCTGTGCTGCTTGGCCTTTTTCCTCCCTGTCCCCCAGTGTCCGTTATCATCACCATCATCATCATCTTCGTCGTCTTCACTACTGCTGTGGCTCCTCTTCCTCCCCCCACACTCAGGGCCATCACTGCTTTACAAGAGGCAAAGTAGAGAAGATTAACATGGTCCTGCCATGAACAGAGCAGCCCCTAATGAAAAGCTGGTTTAGTAATCCACATGTTTGCAAAAGGAAAACTGATTGTGTCTCTCACAAGATCCCATAAGGCCTGTATGTGCTATGTGTGTTCTCTTATCTTATCAAATTAGGTTCTCTGTGCAGACTGGCTCAGCACAGTGTGAGCAGCCTGAACTCGGATTGTGTATCTGTAATTTCCTCCAAGCTCTCCCGAAAGCTTTCCCTCCACACTCCTGATGATTTTAAAGAGCTCACCAGCTCCTGTATGATGAGGGACATATATGCATGAGCACACCCGTGCATCATCCAACTAAATAAGCTCAACTAGGCCTGCAGCTGAATTATTTAAGCCTCTTATCTAAACATCCCTCAATCACTGTAGCACCATTTCATAATGATGCATAAGCATAAATCCAAGGCAAACAATGGCTGTAGAAAAGTGTTTGGTTCGAGGTTTTTTTTAAACCTCTTTTTTGTGTCTTTATTTATGGATTTTGCCTACCCCTTAATTTCTCCATGAATGGAAAAATATTAACCTTCTGAAATTGCAGGCCATAACAAGATGCAAGTTATAATTTAATATTAATGGTTTCTCACTCATAGCTCACATGAATAAACCAAAAAGGTTCCATCAAGAGGTGAGGTTTAAACCTTTCAAATACTACATTTGATGTAGAATGACAACTGCAGTGTGGTGAAAATATATTATACATGCACTATTTCACAGTGAAAACCCCCCCAAAACAAAAAACATTCTCCACAGTTTTATTAATAGCTAAGGAGTTTTCCCAGATTTGTCTGATTTCTTCATTTCATGTTTTTACATCATTAAATAATACACAATTAATCATTCTTAAAAATATGCACATTTATAAAGATACTTAAACTTTTGGCTGCTGGCAGCTAGACGGTCAAGTTAGCAGACAAAATGTTCATCTGATTTATAGGTGAATTTTTGTTTTTAAAATAAATCATACCATGAGTTTGAGGCAGAGTGTTTCGGATGTTAAACATGGAAAAGTGAATGTACAGCAAAAGACAAATCAAAATACCTAGGGTTAAACACTGTGGGAATGGCAGATTTTTATAATCCAATAACATCCTGATGAATAAATCCATATATTAAGTCCAGTCAAATATTATTTCCCACCAGACATCCAGTCTTATAAAAGCTTTCATTTAGTGGAAAATAAAGTTTTAAGATTTCCATTTTACATTGGCTTTAACAAATCTCAAATTCTATGAAATCTCAGCAAAGCATACGCCCAAATGAAGAACATTTATTAAATTCAAAGTGAGAAGTCCTGCATCATTCCTGTATATCATTATTCTCCTATTTAACAAATCATTGAACAAATTATCCTTCCTCGTTTGAGTGGATAGAAATTAAATTCAGTCTGACCTCAATCTGTTTCCCCAATAGTGATTTAGGTGTGTATCTACATATGATTCCCCCCCCATATATTTTTGATTAATCCAGTTAAAAATAGAATTATTAACACATGATGAAGCATGTAAAGATGGCTGCACTTGTTCAGTCATATGTGCATTCTAACATACATTTCATATCCACACAGTCACTGAGACTTGCATGAAAGGGCATTAAATGTCATTCAATCTGTTTAACAGTCAGCGAGCACACATCATTAGCCTTTTAAGGCATGTCGACTTCCACTCACTCCCATAAATCACTGGCCAGTTCCTAACAGCACCGAGACACGCTGCTGAATATCAATTTGGACAGGAAGCGCTGGCTCCGCTGCACTCCGAACAAGAGGCATCGATGGAGCTGTCCGTAAAGAATAGGCCGAAGCTCCGACCAATATATTTTAAGATGCGAGTAATGCAGGTAGACAGGGGATAAAGTAGCTGGGTTCCAGAGAAGGAAGGATGTGGACTGGAGCCAGGAGAACACAGCCAGTGACAGGTGGTGTGTGTGAGAGCAGTAGAGCGTGGAGGGAGGACAGGTAGCACACATAAATGAGCCAGGGCTGTAGTGCAGGACCTGGCTCTGGGCCCAAGAGTAACGCAGCAGCGGCTGCTTCACATTAAGGCCAGCCTGTGGAGGGAGGCAGAGAGCGAGTTGCTCAGATTTACAGCGTCTAAAGCCTCTCCTGCATTCGGCAAGTGTAGCCATGCAGTAAACAGCCAGGCCAACGGACATTAATCAGAGCCAGTGCTGCTGTCTGAAGTGCTGGGAGTGGCTCAGATCACCTGCCTCCATCTTTAATAAACATTAGTGCAGAGAAGTGAAGGAAACTGGGAGGAGGGGTGAAAAGGAATTGTTGCGTGATCCTGTGATAAACACAGTGGATCCACTGTCACCGTGACCAGGACAAAGCTTACTGAAGATAAATGAATGAAGTAATGATTGCATTTACTAAAGGATACACAAAGAAAGAGAACAACACAGAAGGAAAGGAACAGGAACAGTGGAAGGAAGGAAGGAAGCAAAAGAAAAAGGAAGGAAGAGGAAAGAAACAATAGATCGGAATGTAAAGGAAAACTAAAATGAAGGAAAAGGAAAGGAAGGAAGGAGGGAAGGTGGAATAAGCCAGAAAGAAACAAATAAAATGAATACATTTTGAAAGAGCAAAATTAACGAAAGAAAAAGTAATGAAAGACTACATGAAAACAGAAAAGAAAAAAAACAACCACCAATTTTTTTTTTTTAAAAAGGCTTGTAAACAGTGTAAATCTTCTAAGGGGTCTGCAGTAAGCTTTCGGCACTGAGCTAATGAGCACTGATGCTCCTGACTGGAGAAAAACAGGAGCGCACACGGATGTTTACAATCATACATTTAATAAACACATAAATTTGGGCATTAAAGATTAATAACTAAAAAACTTGTAGTTTACCTGTCCTAAAATACTCTCATGTAATCTTCTGAACATGCAGAGGAAATGTAGTGTAGACTTTTTCAGATGATGTTAAACCACATCAAAAAAAAAAAAAAAAAAAAAAAAAAAAAAAAAAAAAAAAAAAAAAACAGTCCTGCCCTTTCAGTGGCTAATTAAAGCTGGTGACTGTTATTTTCCAGCTTCATTATTACTTGACTAAATTGATTAATAGATGTTTGAGATTTTATAATTGCATTGTGAGGCTGCGTTATTAGTGGCAATTTATAAACTCCGTCCATCTATTTTAGCACCTGGTAGTCAGTGAGATCATGCAATAAAAATTATTAATTTTGATATTTGACAATGCCACAGCCATCTGTGGCCAGGAGTCCAAGAGAGCAAAATGACTTTCTCTCTGCCCTGTCACAGCTACTAGCCAATCATGAACACCTCTGAGCTCATATATGCGGAAGAGGGCAGACAGACCTGTACCTTCCCTGGTTGGTAGCTGGAATATGATAAAGGACAGCTGTCTGGAGGGTGAGAAATGTCCATCACCAAATTAGCGAGAAAATGTGGACGGAAAAAATTTTAAGTCTTTGCTGTCGTTTTGTTTGGTCAACATTTTTACATTCATTTGACACGTTGTCTTTAAATGTGGTGATCATGTTTACTAGTAAAGTTAATAGAGCTGAAAGTTATACTGGTGATACTGTATTCTTCTGTTACGGGATTTGTACATGGAACTGAAAATTGCTAGTCCCCCATTCATTAACTGCTTTTCTGAGAGCTCTGACATGTACCAGCTGACAGCTACATTCATCATGTCATGCGGAAACACTCAAAACGGTGACAGTTTCAGCAAAAAAAGTAGTTAAGTTGTTCTCTCGTAATATTTCTGTGTAATAATTCATACAGTGGACTATTATTAATCTCTTAATAGTGCAAGATTTAAAATCGCACAATTTCCAGGACGTGAACAGCTCTGAGTAGAACGTCCGGGTTGTCATCAAGTAATTACGGTAATTCCGACATGACGTGAACGCAGCCGTTTTCAAAGTGGCTCCATGCATGGGTGGAGACAAAGAGAAACAATCGTGAGTGTGTCCATGACTTTTGCTTGGTTGCTACTACGGATGGGTGATATCTTACCGTTTGCGATATACCGGTAGAAGTTCACCCCACAATAAGAATTAGTCTTCGAGCTATAATAACGATAAAGCCTAGATGATGACATATTTCTGTGTGCGACGGTCTGCGACCCATTCGCAGCTCACGTGCAGAGCAAAAATAAGTCCACCTTCCGCCATATGTGAAGCTGAGGGGGAGTTTATCGTTAAATGAGGAGCTACCTCTACAATCTGGAACTGGTTTGGTTACAGAACTTCAGTTTTACTTTTACATCAGTGTTTGTGTTTCTGAGGCTCTAAAGACTGCATGCAGCTGTCACTTTTTGCCAAAAACAGTGGTGAATGGTACTATATTGATATCGTTACTGATATTGTTATCGCAATAAATACCAGAAAATATCATGATATAGTTTTATGTCCATATCGCCCATCCCTAGTTGCTACGAAAGCAAAAATCAGAGTACGATGTGAGACGCAAATGATTTTTCACCCGCTGCATGAAAAGCTGTGCTGAGTGGGAAATTCTGACCTTTCCTATGTGAAGCGGAGACATGCGGAGCAGAGAGCCAACTGCCGTGTGAAAAGCTTTTTAAAAATCAATACACTTTTGTTTATCTAGTAAATAATATTATGGAAGAGTGGTAGGCTGCACAGGTCAAAATCTGCTCTCGTACATGTGCTCCAAAGTCCAGATTAAAAAAGGGGAGCCAATTCAAGAAAACAACCACACTACAGAAGCCTGAGTGTATACTGTACTTTTCAGACATATTGCCTCCTTCCCTGAATCTCCTGTTTTAAATCTGAATGTAATTACACGTTTTATAGATAGTCCACTGCCAGCACAGGGATCAATGAGTTACATCGGCAACAATAAATGAATCTTGTTCATCTGTACGCGAATAACTTCTTCTGAGAAGCAATCATGCCGTGCAGACCGAGGGTGATACACACAGGAGTGATTGTGCTGCAAACCTAATCAAAGTGTAGACCCAACAGACCTGGCGAGAGCCTTTAGAGTAATTAAGTACAGCAAGAATCAATTTCTCATTTTGAGATAATTAGAGGCTTATGATTCGATCTTCTGGTTCGATTTAGTATAGAATGCTTCTGATTTACTGTATGGCTCAGCACATTACACAAAAGTAACAAGGCAGAAAATCAAGCACTTGATATGTCTACACTGCAGAGAAAAATGAGTCAATCAAGATCATGTTGTAATGGGGTTAGAATGGTTTCATAATTCCAAATAAATAGATTACGATCCACAAATTTACTAAAATTAAACAAATTCACAAATGCATTGAATGAGATCCACAAATATATGCGAGTAATTTCACAAAAATAAATTAAATTAAAGAAATAAAATGAGATTTGCTAATAAATTTAATTTTTTATTTTTTTTTTAACAAATATTTGTGTCACAAACACAACTCTGCCTTGCATTCATTTGTGGATTGCGTCGTGTGCGTTTGTGGATTTTGAAACATATCTAGTGTCAAGAGTGCACACTAATCCACAAATAGTTGGACTCCGCCCACTTTCTGCTCAAGGCAATCAGATAACCGCCACATTGCACTGACCAATCGCAGCACGTTCTCGCTCTAACCAATCACGTTTTGTTTTACAATCAGGACAGGACGCAACTTCCTGCTACAGTAGATAATCTCACTCGGACACTATAGACTTCCACTTCCTAAGAAACTGCCTCATGCTAATCTCAGAACTCCTATTCTTAATTTTAGTTACAGAAATCAGATTTCTGTAAAGCTGCTTTGAGACAATGCCTATTGTTCAGACAAATAAAGCTTGATTCAATTCAATTGTAATCCTTATGAGGCTGCAGAATTCCATGTAGATTTCAGAGAGAATGAAAAGACAGAAAACAATAAAGAGAAACCAGTAGGAGGAGGAAGCAGCAGAAGAAACATGGTGACACTGACATGATGTGCTGGTTTTGCACAGAGGTAAAGGAATATGAAAGGGATAAAGCAATATGGAAATCTTTTCATGAAGACAGTCTTACCTTTCTTCATCTTCATCCTCTGAATTGCGCACTTTATCAGGGTCGGGTAGGGTACTGGGGTCAAACTCTTCATCATCAGCACCTGACAGGTATGCCACCACCTCCTCCTCCTCATCTTCATCTCCATCCCCAATGCCAGCCTTCTTCTTCTCCTTCTCCTGTTTGAAACAAATACCCACATGCATTTGTACATCTTATTCTCATGAGACGACATTTTTGGTCTTGTTCATATACCAAACTTGTGAAACACAGCAGGCAAAAGCAACATGGTGTGGAACAGAAAAACTGGACAACTCTTTATTTATCTGTTTAAAGTGTTCAGGAGAAAGCCTGGGCTAGCTTCTTCACGGTTTGTGAACTTGAGTAGTCTGAAGAGTCTCATTAAATTGTGTGACTCGACAAGTTCCCCGTTTCATTTACTGCCCCATTCGGTCTCTACACATTCCTTATTAACTGCAAAATCACTCGCAATTAAAAAGAAGTTTTATAGTAATTAAAACTCGTAATCAACTGCAATATTGGTGAAGCCTGCTAAAGTTACCTAGTGTTACATTTGTAAGAAATAAAACTCAATAGGGTGTGCTGTTATAGGAAAATAATCAACAACGGGGTGGTGTGATGACGTGGAGTCGCTGTTACAATATTTTTTAATAACAGCATTTTCCAAAGTGCTTCATTCCTCTCATACCACAGCAATTTGCCAACAATTACATTTTTAATTTATTAAAAAATGCCAGTTCATACTTTTCATCCATTTATGGTTACTTTTATTGTTGTGAAATGTCCACGAAGCAAATAAACTGATCCCTCACCAGCCTCTTTTTCTCTCCAAAGAAGTCAAGTTGAAAAAAGACAACATGTCACTCAGAAACTGCAAAGTGCACAGTTCTCCATCCTAAAAGTTAGCGCTTTATTTTCGACCGTTACAAAGAGCTGATGCTGAAAACTGCATCTAAAAATGTTATACAATTCCTTACACAGTCCCCTCCGAAACTATTGGAACAGCAAGGTAAATTCATTTGTTTGGGTTTGAGACCAAAAGATGGAGATGAAAGTTTAGGATTTCAGCTTTTATTTCCTGATATTTACATCTAGATGTGTTAAACAACATAAAACAGAACCTTTTGTATCAGACCAAATTTTTTTTTTTTTTTTTTTTAGGTGAACAAAATTATAGGAAGAGATAAGTCTTAATGAATGAAAGCAAATAACATTTAATATTTGGTTGCAAATCCCTTGCGTGCAATACTGCATCAAGCCTGTGACTGACATCAACAGCTTGTCGGTTTCTTCTTTTGTGAGGCTTTTACCGCTATCTCTTTCAGTTGTTGTTGTCAATTGGGTCTAGTCTATGTCATTTAACAAATCTACATATATCTACCATGAAATTAAAGCTGAAACTCTAAACTCTCTTCCAATATTCATCTTTTGATTTCAAACATAAATATCTTCAATCTACAGAAAAAATAATTAAATTAATAAAAAAAAATTAATTGGCCTTGCTGTTCCAATAGTATCAAAAGGAGACTAAAAACTTATTTAAAAAAATAAAATAAATCAACTTCAAATAAACAAACGAAAAGAGTTATTAATATGCTGAACCTTTCTGTTAAGAGATTTAACATTTGAGAAATGCAAAATTTGAGAAATTTAACAATTTAACATTTAAGAAAGTAATTTCCAGTTTCAGCGCTTTGTAACATTCAAGTTTACAACCACAGAGATTGTCCCGAAAAGAGGTCTCATTAACTTCAAGACAAAGAATGGAGAGGCATGTGAGGGAACGAATGTTTATAGCTGTGATAACATGAACTGTAACCTGTTCAAAATACGATGCGTAGTTCTTTAAGAAGAAGCCTTTGTCACACACACATTACAGCACAGTGAAATTCTTTTCGACACATATCCCAGCTTCTTAGGAAGTTTGGGTCATATCGCAGGGTCAGCCATGTAATGTAGTTTATGAGGAATAAAACACTTTGTGACATGTAATTGGAAAAATCATCAACTTTAGGTGGTAACAGTAACTCTGCATCATGTTTTATTCCTTACTCAATGCACAATGTGGAAGAAAAGGCTGCATTGTGTTGCTTTAAACTGTTCCAAAAGTGACTGAGTGATAATCATCAATGATGTTTGGGGATCAGATGTAAATGTTTGCGTAATAAGGGATATGGCAGAGATAAAACATCATTCCTGTGCAGTGTGTGAGATTAAAAATTCTGCTGACACGTTTGTGGCTTCAAGACTCCTGCGTCCACACGTGCAAAGCTAAAGCGTTGATGATTTACAATGACTGATGTGAGAGTAAGCAGGAGGAGTGTGTGGGTGTGAGAGAGGGATTTTAGGGAAGAGTAAAGGTAAAGCAGAATATGGCAAAAAAACAAAAAAACTAAGAAACCAAAAAAAAACAACAACAACAACAACTTGAGTGTGAATACACCAACAACTGACAACTCGAGATATAAATGGCTGCACATTATTGTTAGCCAGGCGTGATTAGAATGCATTAAGTTAGCATTCAGCGTTATTTTTCCTTCTCTGCCATTACCTAAACTCGGCCTAGGCGCCTGTCTCACCCGTCACAACACTGAACACACACTCATTTACACATACATCACTTCGCTCCCCGCTTTAAATAACTCCTCAATCTCACCCTCCCAAAATCCGCACCATCACTTCAGCCCGGGAATTCATTTCCTAAAACGGCTGCAGCTTGCAACTACTTGAAAGTCGTGTCATCTATCCTGTAAACCACGTCTCGTCAGTACTCGTCTATATAAAATGTCATGCACGCACATACGCAAGTCCAAAAGCAATTGCACCACACAGTCAGCGTCTGAGCATGAAGAACTGAATGGAACCATTTTAGATTTGACAACCTCATCAGAGCAGTGTCACTTCCTTATCGTGCTGTTGATGTACAGTATTGATATTCTGGATTTAAGGAGACATGATCTCTGCAGGTCATGGTACGTCACGCTTACTGTAACAAATTTTGTGGGAAAAAGCAGGAACGATTTGTTCCCAGTCTCTTAAGTCAAATTACTTGTTACAACATCAGTTCATTCAGACCGACAAGCGATCATTACACATTTCTGCAGGATGCACCGACCGTGTGCTGGAATAACAATTAAACACCAGTACTGCAATTAGTAATTCTAAGCACCACGCCACAGCTCTAGTTCACTGCCGCAGCTCGAAACAGAAAGCCTGGATTAGTGAGTGCATTCAAAACAAAGTTACAGTATTACTGGTGTTTCGGATTGGTTACTCGTATCACGTGATCACAGCTAAACCGACACAATACACACATCAAAAACCAACATTACTGGAAGAGCATTTTATTATAATAATATAATCATATTCTTTCCATGTTTCTCTCCCTCCAGATTTCTCTTTCCTGATCTCTCTGATTCCCTTTCACTCTCTTTGTCTGTCTCTCTCTGCTTGTCTCATGCATTCTCCCTCCACTGGTCTCTCTCACTCATCTATATCTCTCTCTGCCTACCTCTTTCTCGGTCCACCTCTGTCTGCCTCTCTCGGTCTGTCCACCTCTGTCCATCTGTCTGCCTACCTCTTTCTGTCTGCCTGCCTGTCTGCCTCTCTCTCTGTCTGTCTCTCTCTACCCATCTCCCTGTCTCTCTGCCCATCACTTGCTTGCTCTCTCCCCACCCATCTTTCTGTCTCCAAGTCTCTCTCACTGAACAGTCATCATTATTTTTAGTTACATTGCAGTTTCGATAGTGCAGCTAATTCTCTCCAATTTTGTCATAATACCAGCACTATGTCCATTTATTTTTATTTTCTCGGCTGCACCCCAAGTTGCTACCTGATTGGTTGGGAGGTTATATTTAAAAATAAATAAATAAATAAATAAATAAATAAATAAATAAATAAAGCACTTGATACTTCAATGGGTGCTTTCACTTTTGTCAATTTTAGAAGCTCCACTATCACCAAAAAAAAGACAGCAAAAAAGAACAAAACACAGATGGCAGTGCCTTTAAAAACCAGCCACATTCCATCTGCCTTGCAGACGCTTCCTGTAGGATTAAATGTAAAACGTGCTATGGGTGTTGGGGGTGGGGAGTGTGAAAGCAACCTTCCTCTCTTTGGTATTAAAATTTCACACTCTGTTGTATTTCACAGCATCTTACCCACTTTAATGTCAGTATAAACACAGTTGAAAATAAGACCAGCGCATTTTCAGTGTGAACTGTTTGTGTTATAAACTTTATGTAAATGTGATTAACTAACTGGGTGATTCTCTCACATACTGCCATATTTTCAACAGTCCATGGAAAGTTCCTAAAATACTTTCTGGTGCAACACCGTAATTTTTATTCACATGACTAATAGGACTGGGCTACAAGGTTCTTATATTTGACCCTACAAGCATAAACTTCTGGTTTGAGGCTGCATGTTTACAAAGAACACTAATTAATCAGCTGATCTAGCCCTAAAACAGCATTCATCATTCATAACGCACTACAGTAGGAAGTCCCTCGAGGCCAAAGCACGCTCACACTTCACAGGCCACAAGAAAAAATTAGGCTGTTTTTGTTTCAAGCTGATTATGTGTGCCGGCTTTAACATAGATATTAACCAGTTAAAAAGTCTACACTAATCATCATATACAATAGAGCCACACTGGTAAATAAACTGGAAATTTAAGTGTTCCACTTCATTCAAGTCTTTATGACCTTAATGGATTTATTATCTGCCAAGAAACACCACAATCATTCATTTCAATTTGAATAACGGGTTGACTTACTACTTGCATGAATGTATGCCAAGATGAAGCAGAAACTAATTAAATTTTCATCCCACTTTCAAAGCTGATTTGTCAAAAGTTGTTGATTCATTTTCTACAACAGTAGCTCTGACAATAGTGAAAATATTTCAGTCATAGGTAAGTCTCTAGTGGAGAAGACACTGCACGATTTCTTGGTAACAAGCTCCAAAGCTGGTGAGGGAAACAACCAAATGATAAGGCAAGTGATAAGAGGAAGTACCTTGTTTCACAGACATTCCACACCGTTCATTATAACTACAGTGATGCTCGAAAGTTTGAACCCTTTATTTTCTATATGTCTCTATGAATGTGACCTAAAACATCAGATTTTCACACAAGTCCTAAAAGTAGACAAAAAGAACCCGATTAAAATACTGAGACAAAAAATACTATACTTGGTCATTTATTTATTTACAGTTACATTTATATAGCACGTGTACCACTAGTGTGTAGCATATTTATGCAGAAATGTAGAAAATTCTAAAGGGTTAACTAACTCTGAAGCACCGTTGTATAAATGGATAGAAAGTATGATGTGTTCTTTAAAATGTTTTAAAAAAAAATTCAGCTACTAACCACAATAACCAAACTGAACCTTGTAAAAGTAGTATATTAAGTGGTTTTGTACTGCTGTCAGTCTGAGCTGTGGCTTAGCACCTCTTTATTGGGGACTATAAAACTTTTCTGGATTTTTGTTCTCTGGTTTGGTTCATTACAATTAAATGGGTGTGTAAATAAAGATGCAAAAAGACAAATTTAAGGAACTTCAATAGATTTGTAACCCATGCTTTTATCTGCCGGTAACCCTAAAAAGTTCTAATAACTACAACTTCATCTTGAGATTTAGCTGTTTGCAGCCAATATGGTGTTTGTCTTTTGTTATTGGATTTAATACTATGCATAATGATAGATACTGAGATATTGGATGCAGGATCTAATGGGAAATAGATAATAGCTGGGTGCCAATTCATTCAATAATTCATTGTAAAAAAATAAAATAAAATAGGCAAAAGAAAATGCAAAGGGAACGGCAAGGTAAAGGACAAATTCAATGTTTGATGTTCATTCATTCATTCATTTACAGTAACCGCTTTATCTGGGCCAAGGTCACAGAGATATTTGACATAGCTTTCACTGAGTAAATCAAGAAAAACTTTGACATCGTCACCTGTCAGGTGCTCTGGCTGTATTTTATATATACATAAAACAAATAAATATTTTAAAAACTGGTCCCACCAGTTTTTTGCATATTCTCTTACTGATGCATCGAAGTTTCCATCTCAGCTAAACATCTCGCAATAGTTAGCCATTTGTTTATTTCAGGCTTTTCTGTTCCGACTTTATTTGCATTCTCACAATTCGCATTAAAAGAGCTGGATGGGAAACACCATAATGTGACCATGGAATATGATATGATATACAAACTATTGTGTATTATTTCTAAAAGACTCAAGCAAGTTCTAAATCCAAGTCTCAGTCATAAGAGCCTCCAAGAGGTCTCCATTAAAATGACACTCTCCCTTCACTACAGTTGTAGTGACTTCATTTACAGGTCTAATGATCCCCCAGGCTTAGAAGCAGTAAGATTAGATGAGCTGAGGCAAGGTAGGGATTTGACATTGTGCTGGGCTGGGATAAGTGCCAGGGGAGTTCTCTGTTTGGGAGGGGGTGATGAATAATGAACCTTTCTTGGACAGGTCTCAGCATTGATCAGAAGACAATTGAATGAGCAGCTGCATTTCCATATGGATGTGGACCGAGATATCCCCAAGTGGCGAGAGAGAGTGGACATGCGACAGCTGCCAGTGCAAAATTATGGGCTGTCCTCTGACAGGCTGCATACTAAGGGCACCCCTTCACTGGTGTGACTCACACTCTGTTTCTCACAAAGGGAAGATTTTAGGTTTAAGGTCTGATAACCTCTTTTCACATGTCAGCATTTGACTGTGAGAACCATGGCTTTTAAAATGGTTTGAACTCAATGACTAATCCATTTAACTCTCAAATTGGCGATTATTGAGTTATAACAGAAAGAACATAATCAGTTTATATCATTAGAGCAGTGTAAACCAATCTCCATGTTTGATGGTGTTGAGGAAGCTTCAACTCACCTCTTTAGCCCATTTGCTTGCTTCTCTTCTTGCGGCCTTCTCCTTCAGCCTCTGTTCCTGTTTGGAATACAGAAAACAGATTGATAAACTGCACTGAAGCTGAAGCCAACACAAGCCATGCACCCTAGTGCCCTTACGTAAGCAGAGCATGATACGAAAGCAAACATATCATCAGTCACACTAAAGAGCAAAGCAACACGCAGCTGTGCTGGATGAAGATATGGGAAAAGGACGAATAAAAGAGAAAGGTGGGGTGGGGAGTGGTGGAAAATGTGGGAGAGAGCAGACAAGGCACGGGCTGACTGACGGAAACTGTCCTTCAGAAAGAAGAGATGAACAAAACAAAACTAAGGGTATGTTTACAGGACAATGATGTATAAAAAACAGAAATGTTTCTCCTTTGTGTTTTTGAAAAAAAGTTGTGTGTACAGGGGACAACGTTGTCAAAATGATCCTCGTTCACATGGATCCGCAAAAAAGAACTAAAAACGCTGTAGTATGCATGCCAGGCCAGTAGTTGGCGATGTCACTTTGTAAAGAAACGCTACGTGCCTGCGCACATAAGCGTTCTTCCACAGAGAAGAAGCGGAAGTTTTCGTTCCATTTCATCCCAAATGTGCCTTTTGAATACCCCTCGTTGGTATAGATGTGGGTTAATAATTTGGTGTACGTAGCAAATGCGTCTCCACTGGGCATAGTAGTGATGCAGTAAATCTACATTTTACTGGAGAAGCATCAACAAACCCAATCTTGAGCAGCACAAACACAGTCTTGTAGACCACCACTGTAGTTTTGAAAGTACTCGCATGCATGCCTATAGACTAAAGACATAACACGCGTGGGCATGATGTCATCGTTTTCACAAATGCGTGTTTTGAAACACATTTTTAGTTGAAAACGTTGTGTAAACGGTTCTTTAACGTTCTCAAGTAAACGGCCTTCTCTAACGTAGTGGGCTGAAGGGTAAATTATTATTATTATTATATTATTATTGTAGAAAACATTATTACCGCTGGAGTGCCTTGACTGAGGAGAAACCGAGTTAACAGTTGTATTTCATGAGCTTTTAATTTCTTTAAAAACGTAAAAGCACCCCACTCATGGAGAAATCACTCCATCACTCCTCATATAACTAAACCCATTTGGGATGTGGATGATGGAAAAAAACAGTTATGACACTAACGATATGCACGGATAAATCTTGCTTTTGGACCGGTGAATACTGATGTATAGTTATGCACACCCAATACGCAGAGTGATGAAAAAGCTTTTAGGCTGAGAGAATGTACGCGCCATGACCATCCATAAATATCTGATTTGCGATGCTCTTGGTGTATTGTAGATTAAAAGCTGCTGCTACAAAGCAACTGGATCAGTGTTATGGAAGTGACTTAGATTAGCTTTTTGTTTGGATCTGTGCGTGGGAAAAACAAAACAAAACAAAAAAAAAAAACAATCTGTCTACAAGCTTAATCAAATAGTGCACTTAATCAAGAAGCTTGCTGGAGGAGTAGTGAGAAGAAAGTGCTAGACTCCAGACAACCAAGTCGAGTGGACCTGATATGACTGTGTATGAACGGCTAATTATTAGATTACTGCTTCACATCGTCACAGGACGTAGATACAGATGAAATGATATTTGGACTGGCTTTATTATTCACAGAAGTTAAATGCTACTCTGAGTACTGATTCTTCCAGATAAAGCGATTGAGGAGTAAAAGACAAGCATATAATACAATAAGGCAGATCAATGTAGCAGGCATTTTTTATCTTAAATAAGGCATAACTACCTCAGCACTTCGAACAAGCCCTGTCGGTGTAGTCTGGCTTGCTTTTTGTCTTAGTTCAGCACTGTATTGTTCCCGGTTGTAAAGCCTTTGTTAAGGTCATGTGCCCTGTCCAAAGTCATGTCCTATTCACAATATAGTTATAATTTAAAGTATTATAGTATGATTTCTATGGTTTGCCAGTTTGTTTGTTTATCTTTTAAATCTATAATGCAACCTACTGGCTACGGAATGCCCCTCTAAAAGCCTGACCAGCTAGAACCAGCCTAAAAGTGTCCAGAATCCCCCTAATCAAATGCATCAAATACCCTTAATGCACTGCACTGTTTGGTTGGATTTGTGCACACCTTCACTGAGAAATACAGCAAATTAATATGCTAATGGAACTTCAGGTTTCGTGCAAGATATCTTACAAATGTACAAATATGAGTAATTCTTTGCAAACTTCTGTATACAAAATCATTCACTGCAATTAACAGTTCTGTTCTCAATAACAGTGTTCTGTGTAGTGCTCCTGGTTTTCTTATGTGGGGCGTGTGAGTATGGGGGCCATTTCAAGCACAGCCATAATCTGAACCAAAATGGAATTTCAACATGGGAAACAGCCAATATTCTCGATGTTCAAGTGGTTAAAGTCATGAGAACAGTGTTGCTAGGCAACTAGGAAACAGGGATGCTGAGCATAAGCTAGCTAATGATTGCTGGTAAAAAGTCTTTAATAAGGGTAATGTAAAAGCAGAATTACAGTGGAAACAAGAGAAAAATACTGGGAATATAAACAGTTTCCTCAGATGTGTTGGTAATTTACTTAAAAAAATAAAAATACAAAAAAGACTTTGTGCGACTGAAATGAAGTTTAAACTGGATTACACTGAGCACTGACCGCTAACTAAACATCCATAAGTTTAGCTTTATTAATAAAAGTCATCAATCTCAAAACTATTAGAAATTCTAAACATTCAAAAGATTTTCATTATCAAGGTTGACAAAGTGAATAATATAAGCCAAGTGGAATAAACATGGCGAGCACATAATCTGCATTTAATGTAGCATAAATACTTTATCCACATAAGTCCATAAGTATGTCCTTACAAAGTGGTCATTAAATATAAAAGATTAATGCTTAAATCCTGTAAATTACATTACGTGTAGCTTTTGCTTGTCTGATAAAGATAATTTCCACAAGTTAGGCTATGGTTTTCAATTTATGCTAATGCCAGTACAGCTCAACACAACCGTCCTGTAAATTGGTCAAATTGATCAACACCAACCACAGAAACAGTAATAAATGTGCAGAGTACAATGACACTAATGCAAATATGGAGGCACATATATTGCTGGAGAGCAAAAAAAATATTTCAGCTGTAAAGAAATGAGTGACTTATCACAAGAAAGCAAGCACCATGCCAAAGAAAGTGTTTAGGCAAGACTGATGATATTTTAATGGTCATGCAGGAGATGCACGTGACTGTATTTAGAGAGGCGACTCTTGGCTCCATTCTTCATTTCTACCAGGGTCAGGAGTGATGTAAGCAGAATGCATTTGTTGTATTTGTTCACAGCAGTTGCCTTATCTCAGAGATAGACTGACCAAGAGGCTTTATTTTTCGAGAAATGGAAGAAGCCTGTGATATACCGAGCTGATGAATTCAAAGCTCATGTGCTCTTTATTATATAATTTCAGAAGGCACTGTCTCATGCCTGTTCACTGCAGGGCTTCTTTAGAGATCAATACCAAAATGTGAATTCCGCTGGTCGACATAAATTGGGTGCTCTTCTCGATACCTGAACAGAATTGCTGATGCTGAGAGAGAGGGAGGGGAAAAAATGCTTTTCTCTGAACGGCACAAACTGTACGAACTTGCTGGAAAGAAATTATTTAGAAACTCATCATAAAACTGCATCTGCAGTAATAACTCAAGAGCCTGCTTCCATTACAGTGCCTGAAGCTCAACACTGTGCACCCTACACAGGCATCTCAGCTATTTCTATCTGCCTCAACATGTGATCACACACAGAAGGGCTCCTTTTTGCTTACCCAGTGTCTAAATCAAACTGGATCTGTTTCAAGAAATAAGGCCTAGCATAATGAGGGCAAGGAAAGTGCTGGGTAGCTTGTTTCCAAAGCAGAGGCAATTGTGCCAACATTGGGGGGTTGGGAAGTTATGAGTTAATATATTATGAAAGTAATTATTATATTGCAATGCCTTGATCAGCATTTTCAAGTATTATTTGGCAACTAATTCATGTTATAATTCAACTTGGGACAATATTTTTTCATTTTTCAGGGCAGGGCAAAGCTCCTGTAAAATTAGCCTAAAACTCTTATCCAAGACATACCCAAAGATAAATTAAAGCCGTTCTTGAACCATTTGGAGGCATGCATGCATGGTTTTGGTCTCTTTTGAAAGGTGACACCTTGAAGATTTTTCCCCAGAGTCAGAATCACTGTAAGTGCTACTAGTATTGAGTAATAGAAGTTTGAACACACTGAAATAGAAGGTCCCTCTTCTATTTATAAAATAAATAGATTTATTAGTATTGGTATTAACAAAGGTAAAAGAGATAATGAAATAAAATAAATGGACACTGTTTTAAAACAATCCATCTTTCTTGGATGGTTATGGCAGCATCGGGATTCAGCCTTATGATCTCCTGATGACAGAGTGAAACCACAGGAAGTTCTAACATTCTTTGATGATAACTGTAAGTAGCTTGCTTTTACATGTGTGTGGCAATTTCTACTTTTTGCCTCGAGTTAATTTTAGTCCTGCTTTATACTATTTGGGGTTTTAGAAAATATTCAGACACCTTCACATTTTCCTCATCACTTTACACTATAGCCTCACACACAATCAGGACAATGTTCTGGACGAGTCTGTGAAAGTCCCCGAGTGGCTCCTCTCAGGAGAGATGTGAAAATAGCTATAGAACAGCACTCCTCGTCCAACCTGACTGAGCTTGAGAGGTTCTCCCGAGAGCAATGGGAAAAGCTCTCTAAATCCAGAAGTGGTGTGTTTATCGCATCTCACCAAAGAAGATTTAAGGTTGTACTTAATCACTGACAAGGTTCTTCAACAAAATCTGAATAGCTGGTCTGAATACCTGTGGAAGCCTGTTTATGTTTATGCTCTTTAATGACCGTTTCTTCTGCAGATTGATGAGGAAAAAGTAAATGAATCACTTTTAAATTAAGGCTGAAATGTGAAGTAAGTATACTTTCGGAACACACTGTAAATCAGACCCTAAACTAAAGCAGAAATGTAAAAATGATAAATGAATCCATTCCTTAAATTACTTAGAACAAGCCATGCAATTAGACTCGATATTGTAAATGTATAGGTAATAAACAGCAAAGTGATGAGGCTTACC
>NC_030433.2:15943898-15948898 GCF_001660625.3 Ictalurus punctatus
AATATTCAACAAAAATCTTAAGGTGTGTGAAATGATTTTGATCTAAAGAGTGTCTGAAAAGTGAGGAACCAATGAACTACATATAATTAATTTTGTATTTATTATCTACAACATAGAACATAGACAATCTATGGATTTCCTCAGCCACTGGATCATGTTTTTTCAGATTTTGCTCAATATTAGCATTGGCTCCTGTCTTTTTGGACACCCTATATAATAAAACACAGAGGACGAGTGCAGTCCTTTCTATGTCATTCACCTTTTCCTCCTCTTTGTCTTCATTGACATTAAACACATCTTTGCGTTTTACTGTCAGCAGGTCCAGATCCTTCATATCTTCATCCTCATCCTCATCATCACTGCAGAGCTGGGCTCTAGACTTCACCTGCTCTTCTTCCTCTTCACTCTCCTCCTCTTCAGACTCAGAGTCAGGATTGCTGCTTCGGTCTTTTCTGAACTGGGCTTTAAAGCTCTTTAGCTCCTCATCAGAGTCAGCTGCAGTGCTGATCTCCCGAGTCACTTCGTCCTTTGGTTTCTGGGCTTTATTTAGAAAACGCACCCGTGGGGGAACAGCCAGACCCAGAGACCTTCAAAAAAACAACTCACTCACTTAATACACATACTGAAGGTGAGTGTATTAAAAAACGTGCTGATTAACTACATTACAGTGCATATCACAATAACAATCTACAACGGGAACACAATTAACAAACTCTATTCCTTATTCTACCACAGCACTGTTGTATTCTCGATTCTGATTGGTAAGAAGGTGTGTGTTCAAACCGTGTAAGGCACAATCAGTCCCATTCAGTTTAATCACTGATCTAAATTAATGTGCTGCCCTTAAGTAACTGTAAACATAGTAACATACAGACACAGTTGCATACAGTAGTTAAATTCAGAGCTTCATTATTAGTAGAGACGCAACACAGATGCAGGTAATTCACACACAATCTCTCATAACTATTTATTATAATTCATTCAAATAAATGCAATCTTATCGCACAACTTTACCTTTGTGTATGATTTAGAATTCTAGAGACAACGACCTGTATATAAAATAACTAACGGAAATTAAGTTATTTTTATCATTTCGGTCAAATTTTCTGCACTGCAAACATCAATGACAGCATTAGCTCGTCAATGCTTGCAAGTGACCGTGGTATAAGTGGAATAATCCATGGCTAGGTGTGCGTTACACAAGCTTAATGCACTCCATGCCGTGCATTAAAATCGTGTAATGCACCCTTTGCTGTGGATTACCCCTTACATAACAGCAGCTATGACGGTAGTTCTGGCTGCAAGGGAAAGAACAGGTTTATATTAATGTGCTCATTCCAATATGTTGTCGTTTCTATAGTAACATCTAATTCACAGGCACTTGTATAGCAGACGTGCCACATAAACAGCTTTGAGGCCCATAACTGCACAGTTTAAGGGGAAAAGCTTCTATAGGGTCTATATTGCATTCATGCACAATGACATAAGGACATACCTTCGTGTACGCATGTTCATCTGTTATGCAGGATTGATTTGGCTACTTACAGCAGCTCACGAACATCATGCTTAGAGTATTTTTCAACCCTGACACAATAATGGATTTGTTTTGAAGGCATTGGTAGTGGTTAAAGTTTTGGGCACTGATCAGAAGGTCATGAGTTCAAATCTGGGCTTTGCCAAGCTGCCACAGTTGGGTTCTTGAGCAAGGCCATTAAAGCGCCATCATTTAAAGTTGTATCATGTCTCAATTTTAGATAAAAGGGTCACAATGAAGGAAAAAAAGAAAAGAAAAGAAAAAAAAAAAAAACACTACTCACCAAAGCCTTATGTTTAAAAAAATTTTGTTTGTTAATTTGTCTGTAAATGTTAATGTCTATCTGGTGGTTTGTTAGCAAAATTTCACTATCATCCTGTGCACATTCATTGTCTCTGATGATGTGTTAAATGATTAGGTGGTTAAATACGTTCTCAAAGCCAGAAATAAACCTTGCAAGATAACTTGTCATCACTATATTTAAAGTGATGATCAAGTTGTGTTTGGGCTCTCAAACTAGTAGAAAAATGGGCTGTTAAAAAGGTTCATCAGTTGCTGGAACCAGCACTTGCTTCCTGTCGGCGGAAAAGACGGTACAACTTATTAAGGATTCCGAATTTATTTTAAGAATCTACTCACGTGGCGTATTCTGGGAGCTTCAGCTGAAACACATCAAAGACGTCTTTGTTCTTCATCAGAAAGATGGAGCGAAGGTAAGACACAAAACACTGCAGGAGAAAAATAAAAGAATATATAGGCAGATGTATAGGCAGAGATTACCGGGCATGGGCATCAACTCTCAACAACCAAAGACAAAACAAAAGCACAGCCATGTTTATCACAATTTACACAGCGTGCTTTTTGAAATCAAGACCAGCTAGACATCCCCAAGTGACAGCCACAAGGCACAACAGCGTCTGCGAAAATCCATAATAGCTGTGCTATAACTGTAGCGTAATGAGGCGGATTAAAGACAGATAGCTCTGAGGTAGTGCGGGATCGGTACTCACCCTCTGAGCTCTCTCCTTCTGCTCCTTCTCCTGGGCCAGGAAGGCCTCCAGCTTCTGCCGCACACACGTCAGCTTCTCTGGGTTCACCCTGCACGGCACAGAAACACGACTGATCACATTCAATAATAAAAGCTCATAAATCACTTTTCTCTCACGACTCGTTAATATGCATTAAACCATCGGTGCAGAGAGCATCACTGTTGTAGATCCATTCCAGATTTTGCCACCAGTGATTATGCAAATACACCGCATGTGACGACAAAGGCGTTTTTCCTCCTTTTCACAGTTTGCCTACTCATTTCTTTTGCAAGTTTGTACTTAATATCAAGCTGCATATTGGTCTGAAGGACTATTGATCCACAGTTGACATGCATGCAACTGAGAGCCAAATGTGCACTGGCGTAAGACTAAAGCTGCTGGTGTTTATTCTCAGGATAGGTGGCTGAATGTGGCCATTTTCTGTCCTCACACAGGAGCACTGCTGCCTGCTGATAAACCACAGCACTTAGAGCACAGCAGCCAGCTGGCCCAAAGACTGGTTACACACACATACACATACACACACACACACAATTTCTGGTTCCTGTTTGAAACGGGTGGCTGATGCACGCTTTTAGCACCGAGTGTCAGTTGCATCATGATAATAGAGGCAAACTTGCACAAATTTTCATGCACCAACAGTGGTGTCGACGGTCGAATAGAGTAGTAAAAGTAGAATATGAACAGCATGAGCTATTTTCTCATTGGCAACAGACTGGTTTATGGCACAGCACCTCTTGCTTGTTTAACTGCAGTTTCATCACTGTTCAAATTAAAAAAATAAATCCTAAGCTTGTAAAATGTGTCTGATTTACATTTAAATTCAAATGAGTAAAGTGTCACTGTATCCTGCAATGTATAGAAGAACAAAATGAATAAGTAGATAAAAAAAAGTTTTGTTATTTAACAAGACATATGATTACTGATCTTGTGAAGCTTTCTGTAAGGAGATTTATTTATCATTTGTGGAAGGAGTCTCCGTTGTCAGCACTTTAACATTTAAAGGGAAAAGCTGTACCTTTAAGCTTTCCTACAGAGTAGTTCATGCTTTGGTTTTTCTGCAACATGTTGTTTTATTGTCTTATTAACTTAAGAGAGAGAGAGAAAAAAAAAGAGAAAGTGAGGGTACGACTGTTTACATTTGTTTACATAGCAAGAATTAACTTGTTTAATGGAAGCTCCACTACATTAAATGCAACTATAAAAGGATGATGTTATTTAATTAATAAATAATATTTTAATGTGGTATAAGGAAAACAAAACATTTTAAGGAAGTGCTGTTTAGGAAAATAATCAGCTTCATAATGGTAAAAATATCTTTGCATCGCATTGGGCCACTGGCGATTATTTTCCTATAATTACACTTTCAGATTTATGAGGCTTCAAGATGATTTAGATGATAATTGGATGATTGATTTGTATGTTAATTTTTTATTTATATTCAGATCTATTCTGCTATTTCAACAAAACGTCTATTATCTCCATTAGGTAGAATCTCCATTTTGTACAAAACTATAGAGGAAAACTTAGACACCAAGCCTGTCTTGGCTGACTGATTTGATCAAACCTAAAGGAAAATGCTTTGTCTTTATTTAAACTGCATTTCCCTCCTTTTTTTTATGTGCATCCGTCCAAACCTGTTGTGCATTGCTAATATTATGGGTACACTTGAGCCTCAAAAAGAGCTAAAAACCTGCACATTCATATCCACAGTTCAAATCATCACTACACAAACCACACTCACAGTGTTTGCTGTTCATCAGTTAATGTAGTTATCATTAATACATAGAGTGGGTCACTTACTGGATTTTGTTGATGGGGACTTTTTTCTCCTGAAGCTGAGTAATCATGCCCTTCTCCTCTGAGGGCAGAAGTATAAGCAAGGCTTCTCCTCCCTCCTTATACCTGCAGAGAGAGAGCAGAGATTTATAACTATTCCTCATAAAGGAATAGTTTGGTCCATGATTGAACATACATTGTTTTCCATTTACACCAAATGTAGTCAATCATTGAACATGACTGACATGTCAAACGACTGCTTGTTTGTTGCGCTGGGCTAATGTAACTAAAGGAAGTCTCTCTCACCCAAAATAATTTTTTCAGAAATACATTCACACAGATGTACTATTGTGCTTGAGGACACAGTGTGACTTGCTGTCATCGACACACACCTGTACTCCTGTGGAAATCATTTGGCAGCAGTGCGATGCATCAAATCATGCAGATACAGCTCAAGAGCTTCAGTTCATGTCAAACAGAATGGAGGAAAATGTCATCTCAATGACTTTGACAATGGCACGTTTTTTGGTGCCAGACAGCCTGGATTGAGTATTTCAGAAACTGTTGGAATTTTCGCACACACAGCAGAATTTACACAGAATGGTGTGAAAAACAAAACCATCCAGTGAGCATCAGTT